>NW_026943716.1:233414-289189 GCF_024139115.2 Armigeres subalbatus
ATCAGTGTGCTTCGTTCGGTTACACGTATTGCTTTGACAAGGTTGGAAACACAAAAGGGTTGAAAAGGACAAAAAATGAAGGACAAAATATTGGATGGACAAAAGAGTAGAAGGACAAAAAGGTTGAAGGACAAGGTTGAGAAAGGACAAAAAGGTTGAAAGACTAAAGGATTTGAAAAAGATAAGGGTTGAAAAAGACAAAAGGCTTTAAGGACAAAAAGTTGAAAGAACAAAAGGCTTGAAGGGACAAAAAGGTTGAAGGACAAAGGTAGAAGGCCAAAAGGCTGAAAGGACAAAAGGTCTTGAAGGATAAAAGGTTGAAAACAAAAAAGGCTGAAAGGACAAAAAGGGAAACAAAAAGGTTGAAAGGACAAAAAAAGCAAGGACAAAATATTGGATGGTCAAAAAGGTAGAAAGGAGTGCAATAGGCACAAAGGTACGGACAAAGTAAAAGAAGAGACAAGCGAAGACAAATAGTAGGATGAAAGGACAAAAGGTTGAAAGGACAAAAGGTTGAAAGGACAAAAGTTGAAGGACAAAGAATGAAGGACAAAAGGTTAAAAGGTTGAAGACAAAAGGCTTAGAGCTAAAAGGTTGAAAAACAAAGGTTGAAAGGACAAAAGGTTGGAAACAAGGTTGAAAGGACAAAAATGAAAGGACAAAATATTGGATGGACAAAAGGTAGAAAGGACATGTCGGGTTCCTTCCCGACTAGGAACTATGTTTTCCACCCACTACAACATAGTGAACTCCCAGTCAAAAATACCTTTTTTTATGAGGGGCTTTTCGTCAACGACCATTTGATTACACAGAACACCAATATTTTTCTAATTCACTACACAGTTTATTACATCGAACCACATTACATTTATTTACCTAATCAACGAAACAACTTTATTTACAACACTACATTTATTACTAATTAAGTCTAAACACGAAACAATTATTCGATCGAGGTTCGCCCTCGATGTGCGTATACGACGACGGTTTGTTTTGAACTACTTTTATGCGGCATTCGCTGCTGCTGCTGTGTAACTTTGCTATCGGCATGAACACGATCGCATCGATCGAAAACTGTGAGAGAATTACGAGCAAATACCAATAGAAGTGCGACATCACTGATATCTCTGAGAGTACCTCACACAGGGATATGAATTTGTCGATCGACTGCTCAAACATCCTCCCCACCCAAAGTTGCGAAACTTCTGAAAAGAAAGAAGAAACTCCCTCGATGCACTGGACGGAATCTACGAGCCTCAACCCTAATCCTTCTTTTCTGATTTAAATTACTGGCCTTTTATGAACCCGATCAGGTGACTTCGGTCACTAGATATCTCCACGACTACTACCAAATACCTGATATTAGAGTAAAATCAGCAGTGATTCAAATCGTTCGGGCTGTCAGTTTGAATATGAATCGGAAACATTAATTTTCTCAGCATGTTCTAGATTCAGTTTTATCCAGTCAACTGTCAAAAAAATAAAACTGGTGTAACGCTCCGTTCTGTTCTGCAGATTTGAACCACGATTGAATCGATTCAAATATTTTTCAATTGTTTTGGTGTATGGATGCGTCATTTATCTCGGATCAATCCACTTTCCAATTCCGGCGCCTTTCTTGGCGGTAACATAGATGATTTCAATTAATTGAAAATTTGAAAAACATGAATAGAACACTGCTGGAAAAACCAGCAGTTTGTTCTATTTTGCTCCAAATTCAAACTAGAATGAGTGGTCGAAATTTAGAATGAAACTGAATCACTCTGATTTCACCCTTATGCACAAAAAAAAACATCGCTTAATTCCGACAGTAGATTGTCCATTGACATTTCAGCGACGCACACCACTGAATAGTATCCTCTTGGAACTTTTCGCCATTCCTACCCCACCATTTCAAATGAGCGGATTACCTAGATTTACAAGCACTAATTGCATTACATCTACATCGCCTCTTTGTCGTTCCGATCAGACCGAAGCTTCGTTATAAAACACATCGCTTCGTGAGAACCTCCTTATGTTATCTCTAGCCTTCATTCAGAAGTCCTTCGTTGTTGAGCCCACGTATTAGCAACTCGTTTCATTATTGTAAAGTGTTTCTAGAGCCGTCCTTGGTCACTCTTCAAAATGTCTGACTTCTTGATCACCGCATGACGACGGAAACCTCGTTTGTTTGCCATCTCCTCCGATTCGTCAACTCTTCGTATGCGACCGAGCTCGAGATGTGCAGTTGAAACTCACCACTGCTTCTGCCTTCTATCTCTTGCCAATCTTTGTTCTGCAATTTGCTTCTGCGATATCGCCATGTTGCAGGTGTATCCAATCCTGACGCCTGATGTGACTTCGCCTGTCACTATCCACCCAAACGGACTCCGTCGCGCAGGTAGATCCTTGCCTAACAGGGATTTCCTTTCCGACGGGAAAGAAGCAGCTTGGATTCCCAACAAGTCGATCCTCCTCGACCGGAAACTCCGGATCTGCTAGCTGGATATCCTCGGAATGTCCCCAACCACTTGCCTGAACTGTAGAGGTTGGCAGGCTTCCGAACCTTCGGTAGGACGAGAATTCCATAGATCGAGCATTAGACAAACGCGAGTTGATGACAGCTTTCGTCTTGTGAGTTGCCTTCACTCCGGACTGCCCGATGCCCTGAATCGCGATGTTAGCTTTCTGGATGGAATATTCATCGCCTCGCAAAGATTGCGAAATAAATTGCACTCGAGACCTGAGTCCAAAAGGGCGCGTGCTGGGCCGACGACCCACATCGTCTTCTACTACTAAGACAGCTGTAGCCAAAAGAACTTGGATGAAGCACACTGCGCTGCGTTGGAAGAAGTAGATTCGACCGCTAAAGCATTCGCTGCCCTGAAATTTGTGCTATGCTGCCCTGTTTAGGAGTACCTCCTGAAATCGATCTTCTCGTGATCTTGGCTACTCTTTCGTTCTCCTCCTTTGAAACACAGCAGTGAATGGTGTCGACCCTACAATACCGACGAGGAGAACTTCGACGTGCACTCCGAGCTATGTGACCACGTTTGCGGGGCAATGCGGCAAGGGATGCTTCGCGCAAGAAAGACTCCCGCTTGACTGCGACATCCTTAAAAACAGATGGACACGTGTGAAGTCCATGTATCTCCGCATAGGGGACACTTCGCGTTTGCGACTGTACGGCACTGTTGCTGACCTTCGGTGAATATGGCTTCTTTCTGCGTTGTGGCGACTGCTCGAAGACTTTCGACTCCACCTTCGCTGGTAGAGCTTCGAGAACTTGGATTCTCGCTGCAGGAACTCAACAAGTCCTTTATGGTGTCCTGATCCTTCGTCGACAGGCTCTCCCATCCTCGACGTGTGCTCGGGTCGAGACGAGCTTAGATGTTCGACCAGCAACAGATCTTTGAATTCGGCTGGTTGGATGATCTGATCCAGGGTCAGAATCACACGGTCAGACCATCGACCAGCCTGTGGAGATCCGCGATTGACTCCGCTGGTGAGGGACGGCAGTTTGAAGAGAGCCTGCACTTGCTTCTTCCGAAAAAGCTTGCTGTTGTTGAGCGTTTCAGCAACGCACTGCCACGCAACCTGGTAGTTGTCCCTCGTGATTTAAGCGGATCGACTGTGCCTTAGCTTCGCCTGCTAAGCACCCTTGAGATAGTGGAATTTCTCCGCATCAGGTAGGTCTGGCTTCTCGTGAATCAGAGACGTGTAGAGATCCTGAAGCTGAGCCACTCGTCGGTGCGTCGAAACTCTGCAGCTGGATTTGAGGTAAGCGAACGTGGTCCATACCACCACGTGAAGTGACATCTCCAGGACAGGTCGACTGGTTCTGGACGGAATTATGCTGAACCTCTCCCTTTCTCCGCCAGAAACGATTTCGCATCGAGTGGCGGTTCTCCATTCCAACTGCTCCCTCTGCAAACCTTCAGGCTCCGTATCAGTCCTCGATAGCTTTGATTCCCAGATTGCCTCACTTATCTGAAAACAATACATCTAACTTCTCGAGGAACATTGATTTGAGACAGGGGTCCCTCCTTAAAAGTCTTAACATACTGGCTAATGTCTAATGATAATTTTAACCCCTTCAGCCTCGTCGTCAGACTCTTCAGTGAATCCACGTTCCTGTTACCAGGAGCTCATGTTGTTGTCGTCGCTCCACGGAAACTTCACAATGTCGTCAGTCAAATGCGTACTCCACTCGCAGAGCCGTGGAACCATCAGCAAATCCAAAATCGATAGAAAAGAGATGTAGTACTCAATATTGTCCGCTTCGGCAGGACATATACTTTCAGCTCACCTATGAGAAGTAACACCAGGGCAGCCGAAGCCAAAACAGCATATTCTCCGATTGAGAACACTTTAATATTCGGGCGAATGCCTCAGATTCCGATCCAATTCAGCGAAATGCGAAGTGGAAACACAGTGAAGTATACCAGATTAAACTTCGGCTAGACATATACTGTTCGCCTCACCTATGAAACAACAGTCGGTACCAGTAGCCAGTTCACACAAGTTCAAATGTTCCCCAAACACTGCTAACCAATTAGAGTATAGCGGAAATCGTCTCGTTTATTCAATCAGTGCAGCGGAGAAAGAACAACCAATGTAGTTTCAAAAATTGCCTGCTTTGGCGGGACATATTAGTCTCACCTGGAGAACTAGATATGGCGCTGAACGAATTAGCTTCAGTTCAAGTCAATGAAAATCCTCAAAATATCGTCAAAGGTTGTTCGCCTCGTAACAGTCGAAATTCGCATCGAAAAGGGAATGAAATTTTTCGTGTGGCATCAAATATCCAGACTTCGGCTGGGCATATACTAAAATTGTGTTTACCTGGCCGGAAAAGCCTTTCCGCGATGCCGACTAGAAGCAAATGTAGTGTCATCATTTTTAGTAATCTAGCCGTCTGTGATAACTTGCATGTCCGTACTAAAATGTTCTTCGCGAACAGAAATTATCAATGCCACCAGTTGTTGAATGCTCGTAGTAGTGGCCAAATCACACAAAGCGTAATGGGTGTTGGTAGAATAAACAAAAGGCTTCGGCAAGACATACCGGTTCTTACATACCTGAACGGTAGTAGAACAACGCTGAAGTTATTCCACAATTATTGTCGCAACTTTCGAATTAAATCAAATTAATTCCCCACGCACTCCACTGTGCAACGATGCGACAACGCAGCAACACAAACAAAAAACACTGCCGCTCGTCGTTCAATTGGCTCTTCCCTCTTGTGCAGCTGATTGTGAGTGGTATAGGTACACTGCAAGAATCGATCAGATTTTGATGGGCAATTCGATGCAATGATAATCACGGGCAGTGCAGTTGAGGTGTTTATGATAGGTTGCGATAGCATCACTTCTTTCAAACAACTCTAGGATGCCGAAGGAATCTATTCGGCAGATTCTAATAGGATTGCCCAATCAATATTCTTCGAGATGGCGATTTCTCTTCTTTATTGGCACTTCACTTGGCGTTTTTTGTTTGACCTCATTATTGTTCACTGGCGCACTTGGTCAAATTTTGGAATTTAAACCGTTCCGAGGCCCGGTAGATCCCGTTCGAAGGACCAGTTTATTCGGTTCCCCCGACCGAGAACTATTTTTCCACCCACTACAACACCAGTAGACGATCAAAAATACCTTTTTATGGCCTCGTCATCAAACGACCTTGATTACACAGAACACCAATAGTTTTCTAATTCACTACGGTTATTGTTACATCGAACCACATTAACATTTATTTACACTAATCAACGAAACACTTTATTTACAACACTACATTTATTACTAATTAAGTCTAAACGAAACAATTATTCGATCGAGGTTCGCCCTCGATGTGCATCGGACGGTTTGTTTTGAACACTTATCAGCATTCGCTGCTGCTGATGTAGCCTTTTGCACTATCAGGCCCCGAACGGCGATCGCATCGATCACGCAAAGAGACTTTGAGAGAATTAAGAGCCAATACCAATAGAAGTGCGACATCCTGATACTGCAGGTACTCCACACGGGGTGTGGATATTTTGGTCGATCGACTGCTCAAAACAGGACAAAGGTTGAAAGGACGAAAAGGTTGAAAGGACAAAAGGTTGAAAGGACAAAAGTTGAAAGGACAAAAGGTTGAAAAGACAAAAGGCGAAGGACAAAAGGTTGAAAAGACAAACTTGAAGGACAAAAGGTTGGAAGGACAAAAGGTAGAAGGCCAAAAGGTTGAAAGGACAAAGGTTGAAGGACAAAAGGTTGAAGGACAAAAGGTTGAAAGGACAAAAAAGTTGAAAGGACAAAAGATTGGAAGGACAAAAGGTTGAAAGGACAAAGGTTGAAAGGACAAAAGGTAGAAAGGACAAAGAGTTGAAAGGACAAAAAGGTTGGAAAGACAAAAGGTAGTAAAGACAAAAGGTTGAAAGTACAGAAGGTTGAAAGGCAAAAGGACAAAAGGACAAAAAGAAGAAGGACAAAGGTTGAAAAGACAAGGCTTGAAGGACAAAGGTTGAAAGGACAAAGGTTGAAAAGACAAAAGGCTTGAGGACAAAAGGTTGAAAAGACAAAGGCGAAGGACAAAAGGTTAAGAAAAGACAAAAGGCTTGAAGGTTGGAAGGACAAAAGGTAGAAGGCCAAAATGTTGAAAGGACAAAGGTTGGAAGGACAAAAAGTTGAAGGACAAAAGATTGGAAGGACAAAGGTTGAAAGGACAAAAGGTTGGAAAGACAAAGGTAGTAAGGACAAAGGTTGAAAGTACAAAGGTTGAAAGGCAAAAGGACAAAAGGACAAAAAATTGAAAGGACAAAGGTTGAAAAGACAAAAATGAAGGACAAAAGGGTTGAAGGGACAAAAGGTTGAAGGACAAAGGTTGAAAGTACAGAAGGTTGAAAGGGCAAAGGACAAAAGGACAAAAAGTTGAAAGGACAAAAGGTTGAAAAGACAAAACTTGAAAAGGACAAAAGGTTGAAAGGACAAAAGGTTGAAAGGACAAAAGGTTGGAAGGACAAAAGGTAAGTAGGACAAAGGTTGAAGTACAGAAGGTTGAAGGGCAAAAGGACAAAGGACAAAAAAGTTGAAAGGACAAAGGTTGAAAAGACAAAAGGCTTGAAGGACAAAAGGTTGAAAGGACAAAAGGTTGAAAGGAGAAGGTTGAAAGTACAGAAGGTTGAAAGGGCAAAAGGACAAAAGGACAAAAGTTGAAAGGACAAAGGTTGAAAAGACAAAAGGCGAAGGACAAAAGGTTGAAAGGACAAAAGGCTTGAAGGACAAAAGGTTGAAAGGACAAAAAGGTAAGGGGACAAAGGTTGAAAGTACAGAAGGTTGAAAGGGCAAAAGGACAAAGGACAAAAAAGTTGAAAGGACAAAAGGTTGAAAAGACAAAAGGCTTGAAGGACAAAAGGTTGAAAGGACAAAAGGTTGAAAGGACAAAGGTTGGAAGGACAAAAGGTTGAAAGGACAAAAGGTTGAAAGAAAAGGCTGAAATGACAAAAGGTTGGAAGGACAAAAGGTGAAAAGGACAAAAGGTTGAAAGGACAAAGGTTAGCGAAAGGACAAAAGGTTGAAAGGACAAAAGGTTGAAGGACAGAAGGTTGAAGGACAAAAGGTTGAAAAGACAAAAGGTTGAAAGGAATAAGGGTTGAAAGGACAAAAGGTTGATAGGACAAAAGTCACTCAATAAGTCAATATCTGCCGATCGACCTCCGTAACGGATTCAGTCATTGAAGAATCAACAAGTTTTGTGACCCTTATTGGTATGAGTTGCATTCTAAATATTTATTGTTGTTGTCGCTTGTCATGGGTAGTCTACGAACTCAGCAAAGATCTGCCAATCATTTCCGTGGAGCCAGTTATTGAAGAATTAACAAGTTATGTGATCCTTTGTGTGTATGAGTTTGCATTCCAAGTATTTATTGTTGTTTCTTAATAATGGGTAGTCATGAACTCCATGGGTCAAGATCTGCGTTCCACCTCCGTAACGAACATTTATTGAAGAATTAAAGTCATGTGACATATTGGTACTTGTTTGCATTCCAAGTAGTTTGCATTTTTGTTGTTGTCGTTGGTCACGGGTGATCTACGAACTCCTAGAGTCAATATCCCTGATCAACCTTCATTACGGAGCCAGTTATAGAAGAATTAACGTTATGTGGTCCCATATCGATATGAGTTTGCATTCCAAATGTTTCTTGTTGTTGTCATTGGTTCTGGGTAGTCTACAACCCCATAGAGAAGAATCTGTCAATCTACCTCCATGGAGACAGTTTTGAAGAATTAACAAGTTGTGTACCCATATTGGTATATGTTTGCATTCCAAGTAATTTTATTGTTTTCATGCGTTCTGGGTAGTCTACTAACTCCATGAGTCTAAGGGTGCGATAACACACTTTTTCCTAACGAAACAAAACGAAACGAAATTAAAATGTCTATGTTGATTCGAAAACGAATCGAAACGAAATATAGATTTACCTTGAGATTTCGCGATACGAAATCAAGGTCCATTGAATTCAAATTTTACGAAACGAAAGAAATTTTAATTTTTTTTCCGAAATTTTTTTTAGTTGGTTTATATATACGCAATTCTAATTTAACTTTTCCGAAGTTAAATATCTGTTTCAAACCAATAGAGCTATAATTGCAGAAGAAGCAGTCTATGATAAATTGCCGCGTTTCCGTTTATATACTATTGGCGATAAGCCGATACCCAGCATTTGTGTCGCTTTCAAATAAGATTCATCGTGGAGCGAGTGGTCTTGAATTTGATCATTTTTATCAATTCAATTTTATATCAGTAAGTATGTAAGATTAGAAATTGTTGTATGTTTGTCCTTGTATGTGTGTATATAGAGGCATGCAAAAGCTCACGACTCCTCGATGTTCCTTACATAAGTATTGCACAAATATTTTAAAAAGCGTAGCCGGACTTATATACAACCGAATTTGATCACATTTGAGTTGCTGCATTTCCAAATCGGGAATCGTTGGTTAGTTGAAAGGTAATTCATGTGAACCACCTTGGTAAGCGACTAACAGAAGTTATTTTGAAAACCCGAGGAAAACCGTGTTTCAAATCAATTCGACGCATAATCAATGTGCTTCGTTTAATAAGCCTCTACAACTCGGTCGATTCTGCACAACATAATTTTGTGCCTTCGTTGCGACATTTTTCTAATCTCGTATTGTCCGCACTAGCTAGCATGACCAACATCACACGATCGATAGCAACTGATTAAAAAAATTCTGCTCGCGGGGCAGATTTTTTTCGTTGCTTCCTACATAGCTGCCGTCCCGTGACCAGCAGCAATACGATCGATTCTGCACTTATTGTGCAAATAGTCAAATAATATCGAGTTTAAATTTAAATCTTGGGGCTGTATGTACATTTCGAAGATTCGCCGAATATTGTTGTGTGAAGTACCTTCAATCATCTCAGCTTTTGATTCTTACTTTTAGGTAAGATTCTAATTGTTGCTTGAACGTTAAACGTTCCATTATGTTTTCTTTAGGGCCTTCCTAACTCTTAAGCGGTGCTTACTCATGCGCTCAAACTTGGTTTGAAGGCCTAAGCAGAGTGAACAAATTGGCCTTTAATAAGAAAGAGGCGCTAAAAAACTTCACAAGCGCCCAAAGAATCCGCCACGCTTCAACAAAGTTATAGGCTAGATGTACCAGTTGTGGCTATAGCACCAGTTGTCGCACTATCTTTATATGCCAAATGACCAATCAAACCACCGCCAACTAAGTTCTAATCGATAAAGCATATTCATATGATACGATAACACCTTTGATTTCTTCCAAAACAAGCGAAGCGTAATTGTAATGATTTTAAATTTTTGACGTCCTTTGCACCGGTTGTCGCACTAGTAGTCCCAATTGGCCAGTCCATAAAAGAACAATGGGATTTGCCAAATAAGAACAAATAAATAGTGTCACAACTGGTGCATGCGGTCCTAATATAGATTAATCAATTTTGAGGATAAAACAAAATTTATTGTGGTTTCACAGCTGTTCTAAGGAGCAGGAAGTAAATCATTTCGCTTGATTATTTTTGATTATGATTATGATTATTTTTAAATAGTTGTTCTTACGTTGGCGACAATTGGTACACCGACCCTACAGATCTGATTTATATCATTTACACTCTAAGCCTGACGTTTAAAATATTGAGTAGATAGAATAGTTAAAGATCTTTTCGTTTCCTTTTAGATATTTCTAACAAAACACTAAAGACGTTTCATAGAAGAAAACTAACACGTTTGTCGACTCATAATGGGATTACTACATAGCGTTAATAGAAAAAGCTGCATAACATAAAACGATTATCCGTTAGAAGCTAATTTTCTGGAATTTTTTTTTCGGAACGAAATGAAATCAAGAAATCAGATCTCGCCATGCTCAAATTCCGCGAAATTCCGCGGAATTTCGTTTCAACTATCTGAAACAATTTTTCGAAATACCATATGCTTAATAGAGTCAAGATCTGCCAATTTATCTCCGTGACGTAATTTTGGCTTCCATAGCCATTCGGTAATGCGCAGCATAACCAAACCTGCTGAAGGTGGCGAGTTCGATCTAGAAACATTCAGGTTGGCATGAAAGTATCATCGTATTATCCTCATGATATGCATGCACTATTGCTACTGCCAGTCAAACAGCGTTCGAGGAATCGATAACTGCTTATTTGTTCCACTGTGCTTTGTAGTCAAGGTCCTACTGGACGTTGGCCGTTTTCCATTCCACAAGAAGTAGCCGAAAAGAGTTGAAATCCTAATCATCGAATCCATCCAACCGTTTTGCCTGCTGGGCCTCCTCTGTCTGCTTCAAGATGTCGGATATATCAACCTTTATTACCAAAAAACGTATGGCTCGCACTCACCTACTATTACCTATCACCCCGTTAAGTTGGCTCAGATGTGTATTTCCAGCCGAAATTGGCTGGAATAAACCGCATTGAATAGCAGTGTGACATTCCGTTCGGAAAGTCGTCAACAAACTGAAGTTCTATTTTCCCAAACAGTATCCAGTTACGCTAACCACAGCAACTTGCCAAAAAATCCTTCTGGATTGCGATGTTTGAACCCAGCCGAAACAAAAGTACTAGAGTACAATGCAGAAGACGACGGTGACGATATTCTCCAATTTATCTATGATTCTTCTGTCATCCATAAATTCAAATAATAAAATCAGTATCATGGATGAACATCTTCTCGTTTATTATTTCAACATTGGTTCTAAATACATCCTTCTCCTTCTCTACTCTATAAACAACGAAAAGTATTGTCTTCCTAAAAGAGAAACTAGTTTAGGTATTTTCAAAAGCAAATAACAAATAACCCTATTCTGAAATCCACAAATCCGATTCTAAGTTTTGTAATATTTGCTTGGAACTAATTTACATACGTAAACAAAAATCATAAATGTATTACATTCTAATCGTTAGAAAATACACCAAATTTAAAACTTAAATTTAACATAATTTAAGCATGGTTTCTTTCAAACTTCAATTGTATTAATGTTGCCGCTAATTTGTCATTATCTGATGAAAACATATATCGATAAAAAATTCGAAATAAGATTGAATGGTCTCCATTTCAAAATTCAGTCTTCTGAAACTGCAACAATACCTATTTTTCTAAAGCGGTCATATGCACTTAAACGTTTTTTTTTAATCTTTGTTAACGTGATTTTTCAAACAAGAGAAGTTAATCATTTTAATTTACGTATATAATCATCGAATCGTAGTCATACTCAACATTCAATATTAAACTCAAATCCATTAATTAATAACCTCATAGTCCTTGTCAGCTTTATTATGTAACTAATTATTAATTATATAATCACTTACATAATAATATAATATAATAATAATCATGTTATCCTATAGATCATATTTTCAATTAATTTATTTTCCAATCCTATTGAACAACTTTTTATACAAAAGCAAGTTAATATTTATTTTTCTAATCCAATCAGTAAACTCAGTTGGTGAGTATATTATAAATAGTAAATATAATCTCTGAACCCAATCACAATGTTAGGTAGGAATTTTACTTCTATCGTATATTTTCAGAAATACAGTCAAAAACCATTTACTGTCCAAACCAAGTCTTCAAAAGCAATATAAAGAAGGGACTTCTCCAATCTGAATACAACCTTAAAAATAATTCTTCTAATGTTATTATTATTGTCTTTATTATACAGATTTGAACCTCGCTTGCTCACTCTTGTAATAGAACGTCTTCAAATGTTATTTTCTTTAAATCTATAACTCTAACAACCAAATAAAATTTTCAATGAAATTCAATATTCGAATCGAAATTCCAAAACAAGGTCTAAATTAAATCTTCGAATACAAGCTTCGCGTCCGAAGTTCAACGTAAACTTTTAATTTATTTAAATCATGTCATGTCTCCTGTTTTAAAATCTGAAGAATGGTCGAAACCAGTCATTAACTACTAATTCATATAATCTTTTCATCCAGTTCTATTTCTCAATCCTCCTCGATTGCGTTCTTACTTTATAAGTTTTTTTTCTTTACTTCAACGGGGATCCTTCCTGGCTCACACTTGTTGTTAACTAGCTTCTGTTACTTAAATATGACCTCATCAAGTCGTATTTGAGTTACTGCAAAAAATGGTCAGTTGTGCTTCTCGGTTGGCTCATTGACATTTTTGTACTCGAGTTCAACATGCTGCGGAATGTAATTCGAGGCTTACTTCAAATTCAATCACTGCATACGATTTTAGAATCCGAGCTACAAAATTCTAAAGGTCTGTTCAAACATTGAGATGAAATTCAACCCCAAAATCATTTCTAGAATTTTCAAATATATATTTGTCTTCCTGTAAAATACTTGCAGGTTGGCTCATCTCTTTTTTTTAAAATATGTTTTAATAAGTCTGAAAGACATTAAAATCGTTTTTCCGAATCCAGTTCATAAATGAATATAATTAGAAAACAATTGTCAAACACATTTTTCAATTCAATTTGTTGACCAATATTTGGATCAAACTCACCTTCAATTGTTTTACTCAATCATCGAATTCAATATTTATTATATTCTAAAATCCAAACCTTTTTTTGTTTGCTTTCAGCCCTAGGCTGGCTCGTCAGAAATCCAAACTTCAAATAACCGCTTAATCCATTTTACATTCTTGAAAAACCATTCTGATTCTAATCATCAAAACAGATCTTTGAATGAAACTCGAACGATGTAATTCAAAATGCTAAATTGAACGTTTAAAACAAATATTAAACTTTTGTTCCATTGAATAGTCTTGAATGGAAAAATATTTTCTTCTAAATTGATTACGCAAACTAATCTCAAATTTCCAACAAAATATAAAATTTTAACTTCAATATTAGATTTAAATGAAATGTCCAACGTGGTGTTTAAGTTGTATATTGCATATTCAGTAAGTCATACTTTAATGTTTACTTTGAATTTGAACATCAAACAGTATTTAAATTCAATACCTCAATTCAATCTCAAAACCAATACAAATCGTAAATCAGTAAATCAATATCCGAATCAAAAAGGAGACTCGCCCGTCTAGACCTTTTTTGGTTTTTTACTCAGGAGACCTGTTCGCTCCAGCATAGTTTTTATTCAACCTCGAGACCTGCTCGCTCGGATTTTTTTTCTCAGCCTCGGAGACCTGCTCGCTCCGGAATCATTTTCTCTTGCGGATTCTGCTCGCTCCGGTACTTTTTTCTACTCGAGACCATTCTCGCTCGCTTTTTTCTCTCTACCCGGAGACCTCTCCTCCATAATTCAATTTTCATTTTTACAATTTACTCAAATACTTACCTAGATACTAAATAACTAGCATCCATTTTGATGTCAAGTTACGAATAAACTCACAAAATAACTAGGCGTCATGTCATATATACACACATTCATATTTGCCGAATGAGCCCGTTCTTCGACACAGAGGAGTGTTGAGAGCAGAGATGCCAGATTTGAAGACATGTCTTCATTGAAGACATTTGAATCTCTGTAGAAGACATTTATTTCGTGAAGACATTTTGAAGACTTTTCAAAATATTTGAAACTTATCTACTTATTTGAAGATCTTGAAGACAATCAATAAGCCAACGAGAGAAAATATAATTTTATTTCTTAGTTATAAATTCTTGACTTCTATATGGTCGGGGTTCAATAAAGCGAATGAAATATTTCCTATTTTTTCAAGGTTTCATGTAACAGATTCACTTGGTCAAAAATCGCATCGGACATCGTTCAACGCCATGCTGAGGATCCTTACAACACAAGAGTTATAATAGTCTTGTCTGGGGCTTAAAATCTCAAACATAAAATACATTCACACTAGCTGGCTGATAAATGCAACGCACGTACTTAACTTGGAGCTAGGCGCTGGTTAAAAATTCCGATGGCGTGTATGTAAAAGGTATTTCGATCATAACATTGGAACGCAATTGCGGTTTATTTAACGCAAAAATATATAAACTCTTCTATGACTTATTTAATCTATTCAATCTTGAGCTAGAACCTGATCTTTTCTAAATTCCTTTAATTCATTTGATCTTTTCGTATGTCCATGTGACTTTCGTCTAAATATTCGACGGAAACTCTTTGAATTTTTGATGAAATATGAAATTTCTTGTCTACATTCAAGAGAATTGAAATTGTAAATACAGTACAAAATTTATATGTAATAATTTCCTAAAAAATACATATAATACTATCCTCAAAATTTAAACGAAAATTCATCTTATTCATCTATTTACAATTCCTACAAAAACCCTTTCAATTTCCACAAGAAAATTGTCTAAATTAATTTTCATTAAAATTCTTACGAATGTCAATAAGAAATTGAAATTATGCTGGTGTTAAATGGGTATTTCTCATAATTTTAATAATTTCTGGAAAATCTACCTAAAAAATTCAGAGAAACTTCTACACACTTTTTATTAAATTTTCCTTGAATTCCTTTGTTATTCTTCTAATATTTTTGGACATTCTTCTAGTATTTACTCTGCGAATTCCTTATGGATTTCTTTCAAAAATCGTCCTGGTATTCTTTCTGCAATCCCCTTCAGGAAATTGTCCGAAGTTTCAGGATTTTTCCGAAAAATCCTCAGGACTCATTGGAAGAAGTTGCAGAAGTTTCTCAGAACTCCTTCAGTAGCTCAAATTCCTCCAGTAGTTCTTCCAGGATTTTTCCGAAAGTTTTCCTGGATTGCGGCGAAAGCTTCAAAGGGATCCTCCGGAGTTCTTCCTCTGGAAGATCTTTTAAGAAAGTTGCTGAATGACTCTCCAAGAATGCCTTCGAGAGTATACTATGAAATTTATCTGGTATTTCTCCAGGATTGCTCTGAAAATTTCTTCAGCAAAACATCAGGAAGCTCCTCCAAGATTTCATCCAGAACTACCTCAAGAATTTATCAGCTTTCTTCAGGAATCCCACCGGAAATTGCTTCAATTCCTCAGGAATATCCTTCAAAATTCATCAGGAAAACCCTTCAGGTATTCCTCCAGAAAAAACATCCGAATTCATTCAAGTTTTACAGGAATTCCTTCTTAAGTTCCTCAAGAATTACTCCGAACTTCCTTCTGAACTTTTCCGAGGTTTCTTCAGTAAATCCTTTGATGTTCCAACAGAATTCCTCGGAAATTTCTTCAGGAGACTTCCAGAAGTAATTAGAAGGTCCATCCAAAAGAAGTTATAAGAAGCTCCATCAGAATTTATCCGAAGTTGATCTAGAAATTTTGAAGTTCCTTCAGAAAATTCTCTGATCAGTTTGTAAATGATCATTTGCATTCGTTTGTATAATTTTCCCAGAACTTTTTCAGAGTTAGCTATTGATTCTTGATGTATGACAAACTTATAGCGCTTAAATGTGCTACAACTTTGTCTAACAAGACATTTTAAATATGTAATCTTGTGCGTGGGAGGCAAATGTCATTCAAATGACATTATGTCAAATACAGTGACATTTTGGAAGTTTTCACTCTCCAGCCTTAGATGTTATATTTAGAGTAATGTATCCTTGACCAAAAATAGCCCTCAAGCTTTATGAGTACATCTAAAATTATGATGTTCTGAAGAAAGTTATTAACAAATTAGTCAAATGACATGCAGATGACATTTTACAAGCCTGCTCTTGGATGTTTCTTCAAGTATTTCACAGTAAATTTTGAATCAACAGGTTATTCTTTAAAGAAATTTGAAAGAATTTCACGTAGAAATTCAGTTAAAATCCGCCTCAGTACAAAATCAGGGGAAGCTCTCACAAAAAAATTAAATAATTTTAAAGAATATCTCTTGAATTCTAACAATTTGTATGTTAAAAGAATTATTATTCCACATCAGTAAAACAAGGAATTATTGAATTTACAAACCTTTATTTGAAATTTCTCGCTAATCGTTATTTTAATATTGAAGACATTTGAGCATTTTTAAACGACTGTGAAGACATATGAAAATATCTTCTGGCATCCCTGTTGAGTGGAAGGTAGACCTAATCTTAGCCAATTCTCCTCAAACAAGCACCCTGCCCTGCTAGCTGCGGAACATCCGTTTACCCATTTGGTCTTCGAATATTTTCATCAAAAAATGCTTCATGCACCCAACCGGTGATTGTTGTTTCTATAACAAATCTGTATAAAACCTACCAAAACCTGTATGAGAACTGGGCATTTGCAAAATCTAGATTCGTATCAAATATTGTATGAGACCTTGATTTGCACAGTGGCACAGAGGCTGTTAGAAACTGCTTCCGATATGTTCGACTAAATTAGGTTATATCTACAGAGAAAGACTGTCGTCGTCGTCCCTATCCGGCCCATCTTTTGCTGGCTGGGATGCGAGGCAGAAAAATCCATACCATCGTTCTCTGGTTTATAACCGCTTGCGTCGACTCAATCCAAGCCCGCTGACCAACAACAAATTGGGCAGTTACGGCACCTGGTCACTTCAATGACCATTCAGTGTCACGGGGGTTGATTATGCTGGTCCACTATACCTTCGCCAATCCAAAACGAGTCTTGCCCTAACTGCATTTGATTGGTCAGTGACTTATCTACCCAAGGTTTCCAAGCTCACTCCGTCGTTTCGTTGCAGGCTTGGTAAGTCTACTCATCTCTGCAGCTTCAAGAAAACAAATTTGCTAGAATAATCGTTAAAGTTTTAATAGTATTAGTGGAATTTTGTTTTGTTGTTGTCAATGTTCAACAAGCGAGTATGTTGGCTCACTGACAAAATACCTAAGAAACAATTTACTCCTCGATGAACACGGTCATAAATTAGACAATATTCTATTTGGCATCACGGTACGCATAACATATCTCTCAGTTACTGATTACCAATGTCGTTGTTTAGTAGAGAGTATCTTAAAAGTAGGGTAGGAGTGGAGAATCTTAAAATAATTGGACAATAAAGTTAATTGCATCAGAATGCATAGTGTAAAGATTCAAACGATTAAGTCTGATTTACGCCCACCAACGCAACGGATAAATTCTCTAGTGAAGTACGCGACGTGAAAGGAGTGGGCCTGTACGTTCTGTAGTGCCGAAACAAAATAGGGAATAACACAACGTGGGTCTGAGTGAACCTCATTGTAAGGAAATAAAAAGCGTGGGGAAGTGTTGACATGTTTTCAAACTGAACTGAAGATTGGGAAACCGGCAGGCTAGTCGATTTTGATGTCTGTCCTTCGATGTATGGAGGATTGGTCGGTTTCACAATTTCTAAGCTTTTAACCCTTCCGTTACCAGTGGTTGAAAATAGACCTTTTCGGCTAGCTTTTGTCTTTCAAATTTTTTCCAACTTTCACCTGGACTTCCAGGATTGGCCATGATTCGAGGTTATTCCGGACTTCAAATGATTCGATTATACTTCAGAACGCCTATTTCAAGAAAGTGTTTTAGTTATTTGAAACGACGAATAATGATCATCATCAAACACATCAAACTTTATGATTTCAAATGTTATGACAATCCATGGTAGTTTTGTACTTCATGGACCTGTATAAACCGTGAACGGATTTCTTTGCCATAACAAAATCATGAAGTTTTATGTGTTGATGATTCATCCATCGTTTCAAAATAAAACATTTATGAAATATGCGTTCTGAAAATGACACAAAAAAAATAGAAGGAAAAGATTTTTATTACAAATGAAGATATTATCGTTTATAGTAGCTTTTCTTGTTGCGAGGCTTCGTAGCCGTATGGTAAGATGCGTGGCTACCAACAAGACCATGATGATGGTGGCTGGGTTGATTCTTGTCCAGTCTAGGTTTTTTTTTCGACTTCGGGATAAAAGTATCATCCTGTTAGGTAACTGGAGGAATGAAAACATGTGTTTTTGGAACAACATTGGAAAATATTAAAAATTTATTGTCAAGTTTACAAATATGCAGATTCAGTGATGATCGTGGTGTTGATGAAGAAAGGATGTGAAATACAAAGAAAAATAAGACAAAAAGACAAATAAGACAAATAGACAAATAAGACAAATAAGAAAAATAAGACAAATAAGACAAAATAAGACAAATAAGACAAATAAGACAAATAAGACAATACAATTAAGATAAATAAGGCATATAAGACAAATAAGACAAATAAGACAAATAAGCCAAATAAGACAAGTTGACAAATAAGACAAATTTGACAAATAAGAACATTCCGTCAATTCTCGTCAGGAATTCCTCCGAGTTCGTCAGAATTCCTCCGGAAGTTCCGTCAGGAATTCCTCCGGAAGTTCGTCGAATTCCTCAATTCCTCAGGAATTCCGATCGCAGGTTCCTCCGGAAGTTCCGTCAGGAGTTCCTCCAGAGTTCAATTCCTCGGAATTCCGCAGGAATTCCTCCGGAGTTCCGCAAATTCTCGGAAGTTCCGTCAGGAATTCCTCCGGAAGTTCCGTCGAATTCCTCCGGAAGTTCCGTCAGAATTCCTCTCGGAAGTTCGAGATTCCTCGGTTCGTAGGAATTCCTCCGGAAGTTCCGTCAGGAATTCCTCCGAAGTTCCGTCAGGAATTCCTCCGGAAGTTCCGTCAGGAATTCCTCCGGAAGTTCCGGCAGGAATTCCTCCGGAGTTCCGTCAGGAATTCCTCCGGAAGTTCGTCAGGAATTCGTCCGTCAAGTCCTCGGAAGTCCGTCAGAATTCCTCCGGGTTCCGTCAGAATTCCTCGAAGTTCCGTCGGAATTCTCCGAATGTCGTCCAGGTCGAATTCCTCCGAAGTTCCGTCAGGAATCCTCCGGAAGTTCCGTCAGGAATTCCCAAGTTCCGTCAGGAATTCCTCGGAAGTTCCGTCAGAATTCCTCCGGAAGTTCCGTCAGGAATTCCTCCGGAAATTTCGTTAGAATTCCTCGAAATTTCGTTAAATTCCTCCGGAAGTTTCGAATTCCTCGATTCGTCAGGAATTCCTCCGGAAGTTCCGTCGAATTCCCGGTTCCGTCAGGAATTCCTCGAAGTTCCGTCAGAATTCCTCCGGAAGTTCCGTCAGCAATTCCTCGGAAGTTCCGTCAGGAATTCCTCAGAAGTTCTCAGGAATTCCTCAAGTTCTCAGGAATTCCTCCGGAAGTTCGTCAGGAATTCCTCGGAAGTTCTCGTCAGGAATTCTCCAGTTCCGTCGAATTCCTCCGAAGTTCCGTTAGAATTCCGGAAGTTCGTCAGAATTCCCGAAGTTCGTCAGGTTCCTCCGTAAGTTCATCAGAATTCTCCAGAGTTTCCACAAATTTTTCCGGAAGTTTCGTCAGGAATTCCCGAGCTCCACCAGAATTTTCAAAGTTCTCGATGAAATAATCGTGAATTCTCTTGGAAGTTCTCCCAGAGGTTATGCTATAGTTTCACCAAGAATTTGTCAGATATTCTCCAGAAATTCCTCAGAAGCTGCTTTTCTTTGAAATTGCTCCATTTTTTCCGAAGTTCCTGCAAGAACTATTCCGAACGTTCTTCCAGTAAGGTTCCATCAACAGGTTCCACTAGAAATTGTGGCTGTGGCCATGCGGTTAGCAACGTCAATCGTCTAGACGCTGTGCTATGGAGTGTGGGTTCGATTCCCGTAAGGAGGAAAGTTTTGTGATCGAAAATTCTCCACTGGACCACTGGGTTTATGTGTCCGTTGTCTAATGCTAGGTGTTAAGTGTTCGATCTGTACGACCTTGGTCAAAGACGTTTCCTGTCTTTTTTGGTTTTTGACGTATTTACGTCTCTCTTTACTATACCGTTCATTTCAAAATTTCTAAATCGGCGCGTTACGCTGTGTTGAAAGATTTCTAACGTTAATAGCTTTTACCCTAGTGAACAGATTTCTGCGAGAACCCTCAATCGACAACTTTCAAGTATCCTTTCATATTAATGCTTGATAATATCCGAAAACTTGTTTCAATAGGCCTAAAACTGTTTTCAAAGCAAAACTTGAATTACGAAATCCTATAAATATGGGTACCGCATAATTCTTGCATCATTCCATTACCACGTTCTGATTGGTGCAGACGTCAACGAATAGACTCACGCTAGGTCTGCTAAGAAGGCATAAAATGCGCAGCGCAATTTTCCTCTCAATCGACCGAAACAGGCAAAGCAATAACAGCATCGCATCGTCGGAATTTTAGAAAGGTTGCATCATCGTTCAGCCACGCATTCGCAAACCTAAAGCCTTTTAAGAACAAGGCAGATCGTCAGCATTCTCAGATCAGCATCATCGGCATTTCAGCCGCATTGTCGAGAAGCCAACAGGCGGCACGGCGGTGTGTGACGATGAGTGTCGACGACAACACTACTGATCAAGTTTTCTCGCGATGGCAGCAGCGGTTAAGCGTTTGGTATTCCTGCAGACATCGATTCATAATGTTTTAACAATCATAAACTCCCAGTTGAACCGCTCAAGAGGAAGTTTACATCTAACATTGTGAATGGATCTTTTCAGAACCACTAATATACTTACTAAAGAGTTTTCAATTGAATCATTTCGAAAATGTAGCAAATCAACTAATTAGAGAGCGTTTGCGTGACAATTTAATTAATTCGCGTTCATGGCGATGAATTGTTACAAAATTCTGTCTTCCTCGCTCACGACAAAAGAAAATGCGTTTCTTATTCTAAGATTTCAACGAAATTTTTGAAATTTCTCATTAAATTCAAATGTCACTGTTTGAGTCTAAATATTTCAATTTAAAATTTGATTTTTGTTGATGGAATAGGTAAATACTACTGAATTTTGTGTACTTTCAAACGTTTGTTTAAAGCTTTGAATATTCTTGGTTAACGTGATTTGTGTTTCACAAGTATACTCTATTACCACTATTCCACAATCCATTCTCAAATACGCGACCCAAAACTAAATTCTAAGCAAATACGTTTATCAATGCTAAATATTACGCTGAACATTACAACAATTTATTGAACCGTCTTTTTTCGAGTTCGTTTTATAATATTACTGATTTTAAGTATATGTTTACTTCAACGTTACAAACGTTTGTACAAAATTGAAAATAGGATTAAGAAAAAACAGTTGATACAACAACTCATCTAGATGGTCCTTCTTAGAATTTCTGAAGAAGTCGCTCCAAAATTGTCTGCGGTTTCTCAGAACCTGTGAAATTCTCCATTCTGCAAAAGGTTCCCAGTAATTTATGCGAATTTCATTTTGACGTAGAACTACGTCTGTCTTTTCTATATTGAATTTACACTTACGTTTCGAAAATCAAAACGTCACGAAAATATGATAGACTTTGATCGTAATAGCTCAACCGTTTCTAGATGGATTTTCAATTTTGGACCATTCGATCAAGAAGAGTCAACTTCACTTCACAGCGTACACTGAAGTCATCTTTACGCGGCTTTTGTACACGATTCGCTTTTTATGCGATTTTGTTTTCACTAAATTTGAAGTTTCCATGAGCTTATTAGACACATTTTGGGATTTACGCGGTTTTTACGTTGTTTTAAATTCGCGCAATCTCGCGTTTAAACTGACTCCAGTGTGTTACAATATTTAGGTATGATAATTTAGTATTGCAAACTTCTAACGAGACATAATAATAATAATATTGCGTTTAGGTTTCGTGAATCAGTCAATCTCGTAAGTGTATCGCAAGCTTCTTCTTCCATAGCACTACATTCCAACTGGAACTTATCTTTTTAAGTAATCTATTAGCATTGTTTAGTTATTAATTGAAAACTTTATATGCCCGATTTGCATGAGTATTGAGTATATCTTGTGACAAATACAATGGTACACTATCTCGGGTGTCAGAATGTTCCCATCGAAAATATCCTGATTGGATCGAGAATCGAACTCATTCTCCGGTTTCTGGACCTTTGTTCGCAAGGTCAACTGGAGACCTCAAGCCAGCAGAAGTCAAATTAATGCACTTACAGGGCTGCACCAGCTGGTGCAGTTCGTTTCAGCTAACTTCACGCGTTTTCTCTCAAAACCTTTAGGGGTTTGACGGCAGCTTCTCGCTTACGTCTATGGATGCCAGAAAAGCTCGGAATCTTCTTCACTGCTGCAGTGGATGTGTTCTGGGATACTTTCTTCGGTTTTTGCAGATTCCTACTGTCCAAAGTACGACCCCAACTCGCATGAAGGAATAATTACTAGATATTTAGATACAGTCTAAATCCCTACTGAGCTAACTTTTGGTTTATTTCAGGCAGTCCTTCATGGGAAGGTTGCTACTATCGAGGCTAATATTTCGTGACCGGACAGATACTTCCTGAATTTTGATGATTTTTGTTCGAGGTAGATTTGATTTCTGTCGGTTTGATGAGAAGATTTTGCCAAGGAATGGTATGCAACGCCGATTATTTATCCAAAATAGTTGATGTAGAAATTTGGACATATATGTATCTTAAAGCATTGGTCAAGTCAAGTCCTACGTCCACTTACGGTTATGTCACAGACTACCCACTTTCGTTTTTTTTTTTTAAATTAGGTTGAAGTCCTCCAGCATTCTTCGCTGTTTATCCAGAATTCTTCGGAAGTCCCTGCTTTCTTAAAGTTAAATCAAAATTACTCGGGAATTCCTCAGGAAGTTTCTTCAGAGTTATTTTTGACGTAGGACTTACGTCTCTTTACTATACCGGTTCATTTCAATTTTTTAAATCGACCGCGTTACGCTGTGTTGAAAGATTTCACACGTTAATAGCTTTTGCCCTATGAACAGTTTTCTGCAGTTAACCACTCAATAGCTTTCAAGTATGCCTTTCATATTCGTGCATAATATCCACTTGTTTCAATAGGCCCAAAACTGTTTTCAAAGCAAAATATTGAATTCCGAGAACCTATAAATATGAGTACCGCATCATTCTTGCATCATTCCATTGCCAGCTCTGATTGGTGCAGACGTCAGCGAATGAGCTCTCGCTAGGTCAGGAAGGCATAAAAGTGAGGGTTGTATCCAGACGACCGCCAATTGGACGTAGGATTCGTGAAGTAAAGATTTTTTTTGAAATTCTGAATATGTTTCTGGCGTTGATATTGCGTTTTGCGGACTGTGCCCTTTTTGTTGGCGTCCCTCATTAAGGTATTGTTTAATCCTTTCGATACCACTACATGCTTCGGTTGAAGCATCTCGGATGTCAAGATAAATATTGTCTATCTGGAACAAAGTTAGAACGTTTATACCGAAGTTGGATTTTCTCCGAATATAGGCAACTTTCCCAACTTCGGAAGTAGTGCGCTGGATTCGCCTAAAGATACGTTAAACAACCGATCAATTAGTTTGACATATAAAACTTCGGAAGACAGTTCGGTTCAAGTCCCGACTTCCGAATTCTAAGTTAGTGCTACACCGACAATATCGAGAAAGACAGGACAGGTTTCTGATTTTGTGCCGGTGCATTTCCAGAAACTTGTCTTCATTCCAATGAGTGTATGTTGTTGTCCAATCATCATTTCTATCTCGTTCATCTCGCCGACGACTTTACACGGAAGAAATAAACTACCCAATAGTGAGTTTAATTCACCCAACCTCGAACATCCGTACAGGAACCCAAAATAGAGTAAGTAGTGCCTTTACTCCCATGTTAAAAAGTACCCAACGAAAATTATTATTGAAATTTAAGTTTAATTCACTAATTTCGACCTCAGGTGATAAAACTCAAAATTGGCTTCCTGTATGAACTGGCGTCGTTGATTTTTTTGGCTCTTTGTTTTGACAACAAAGAAAGACTGGATAAGCGAAGAGAAAAATAACTCAAAGTAAGTTTAAAGTACTCAATTTTGGGTACTTTTTTCTTCCGTTAAGGAATACTGCCCTACGGACCTCGAAATATCCGTCTGCTCTGTTTGTCCGATCGCAGCCAAGTTTTCTTCATTGAAAACAATTCCATTCCACCTGTAGAGGCGTGTGTAACCAGATAGTCCAGCCATGCTTTAACGGTACCTTTCTTCAAGTAGCCGGTCAAGTAACTTGATTTGTGTATGAAGTTTCTTGATGCACACGTTGATAGCATAGTCGTCATCCAGTTGGCGGGAAGTTCACCTACCATGGACGTCGACTGGAATGTTGATAATTTGGCCGATTATTGCCAAACTACCTGTTGCATGTTAATGAAAATAGATTAGTAAAATCATATATTTATTTTCAAGAAATTTTCAAGTAAAATAGCTTTTCCACAAACCTATATGCGCAAACGACGAAACTGCATGAAATTGATCCTGGAGACACCAGTCTTGTGGTGAGTGAGTCAGCAGGGGCAAATTGGGGAAACTTGGGATATGTAAAGCCATTTGATTGCGACAATGTGAATTGATCCAGTTCAGGCTTGTTCGACGTAGCACGCCGAAAATCCTTCCACCGTTTCGAAATAATTTGCCTAAGTAACACGACACATTAGAGTTGGAGATTGGTTTCAAATCATTCCTGACCAGATTCTAGCACAAACATCACATGCACACAAATCGTTTTCCACGAATCGTTTCTGGAACTCCAATCAGCCCGATCTAAATTGGGTTTTGTCTTGTGTTAAAAGTAGAGAAAATATGTTCGCATCATCAGCGACACCAGACACGTTTTTCTTAACGTCACCACGCTCATCATCGACATCTGATCTTGAGGACTGCATCACAACATTTTCACCGGCTCGGAATCTTCATGATCAGAGTTCTGTATTAGCACGATTAGTTGAATTCTACTCGAAAAACTTGTAACACGGAAACATTAATCCTTATTGACAGACAGATACCATATTTGACAGATGCACACTATCTCAGTCTCAGCTCAAAGTTCTCCATTAATATGATGGTTATGATAAGAACCAATTTGTTTTCCAAATACGCCTATCCAATCACAAGCAGCAACAAAGCTTATAGTTGTACTTTGAAAATATTTGTCTCTCAATCTTCCTCGTGTGAAATTATGATTCTGAAAAGAAATTATTTGTTTGCATAGTACCTTCCCAATCACAAGCAGCGACAAACCGAAGCAGAATCTAGAGAAATTTCATTTCATGCTGCACCCAATGTCAGCCACACGATAAGTTACCGCTAAAACGCGATAGACACCATCCATGTGAATCAATTTTCCAGCATCCCTCCGAAGAGCGCTTGCGCTGCTGCCGATGAACGATTATAATTTGCACTTTGAAGAAGTAAAGAAGAAGAAGAAGAAGAGGTCCTGGTTATTGCAGAAAACACTGGCATCGAACAAAAGAAAGGCGGAGCAAGAAGTCGATGCCAATGATACCTCCCAAAGGGGCGGGGCCTCGACTTTTTTTTCGCGCCAAATCAAAATTTTGAAATAAATTTCCACTTCTGATCCAGTTCAGCCCATTCATGATTTGCCGCTGGAACACGATAGACGTCATCCATTCTAATACTTGTTTGGCAACGTCTCCATACAGGAGCCATGGGCTGCTACCGACAAAAGAATTTTGTCCATCACCAAGTGATTAGGATTTGCATTTTGCAGATTTTTGTCTCGGCTCAAATTTCTATCGTGTAAAAAGATGATTTTGTTTCCAATGACGCGCCTTTCAATAATGAGCAAGTATACCGCAAATAGAATCTTGTGAAAATTTCATTTGACTGCTAACGCAACTCAGTGATTGTCGTTTCTCAACGCTTTCAGCGGAAACGTATTCGGATGAAACAGTCATCCTTAGACAACGCTAGCGCGCACCTCAAAACTCGTCAATCAACTGAAGACAAACTTTTCGCATTCGTCTGCCAACGACGCATACGCCAAACCGCACCCATACAAATATACAAACAAGTATCATTCACGCAATCCACCATTGAAGCTACAGTGTGATAACGGAAATAACTCCCACATATACAATAACATCCTATAGATCTCCGCAAAATGAAAGCACGGAAATGTGTTTTTTTCAATAAATTAATTTATTTAATAATCATTTTAATTAATAAACTAATAAAATTAATATTGTATTGAATGTAACTATAATCACTACATCCTTTCCCATCTCTACTCTTCTTTAACACTCATGTGTTCATAAAACAAAATTCAAAATTTTAACATACTTAAACCTAAAATTTAAAAATCACCTAAGCAAATGGCAAATGCATTTAAGCAATATGAATCCAAATCCAGCATCTTCATTAACTGAAACTTATTATATTCAAATCAAGCACACAGATAAAAATTTGTGGCTTCACATTACATTTGGAACTTGGCTGTTTTCAACTTAGTGTTAAATTAGCATTTCGTCAATCATTAATTGAAATTGAATGCACTCGAAATTCATTTTCTAATTCAGATATATAAATTCAAATTACAAAATTCATATACAATTTCAGAAATGCAATATCTGTATATATAAGATTTCAAATTTTTACCTCATTCTTATATTTGACATCAAATCCAAAACTCAAATTAAATATCATAGTCATAATTCAAAACAGTATGCAATTCATTATAGGTAGCATCGAAGTCTAATAACTAAATTCATTCAATAACCATCCATAGTAAAACTCATCCTAAAAGTAATACAAACTTCAAACATTATCCGATCTCATATTTCAATCCAATGTCCAAGTCCGATACTGAACTCAATCGAAGGTCAATAACAAGACCGAAATAATATCCAATTAATATTCAACAACAAAATCAAATACAAATTAAATATTTAAGTCTAAAATGCAAACAGTTTTCGAACTCATTTTCTCTATCAATACTAAAGTACAACATCTAAATTCAATAACTCAAAATCTTGCCTAATTAAAATTTTAAATATTCCGAACTCATTAATTCAATTGATAATAATACAACATAAACTGTTTATGATGCTGTTAGATTGTCGATTCCGTAACAATAATCAAATTTATAGGTATACCTTTATTTGTCATTATACAAGATCTAATTATGATTCAGTATAGTTCAAGACTATCCGGAACTCAATAATCAATTCTAATTCATTTCAATTCAATATCGAAATCCGAATTCCGAATCTTATATTCAACTTTTAAATACAAAATTTCAATTAAATACCAGGTCAAAAATTCGAAAAGTACCCAAACTTTATCTCTACACTACCATATCTAAATCTAATCCATTCAATGTCGAAATCCGTACTCATCTTTAGATTCTAATACAAAATCGAATTCAATATCAATTCAAAATAAGTATCCGAACTGATTATTTCAATCAAGTCCGATCACCTCGGGCTGAAAGTCTCTTAATAAAATCAATAAAAAAATCAAGTCCGATATCTAATTACAATCATTAAAATCAAAGTCCAAAATCCGACATTGTCAAAAACTATTCTTAGACTATTAAATATCGAAGCCCGGCTTTAGGTCATTAAATAAACGTAACTAAAATCAATGAAGTGCAATTCGCACCAGCTCTGATCAATCAACAGATAGCAACCATTGATATGTACAGTCAGTCTATTAAGCTAAGCTAACAAATAACGTAACTCAAAATCAATATCTTAATTTGAAATATTGTCCGAACTATTATTTCAATTTAAAATCTGAATTCATTATATTGATCTAATATTCAACATTCAAATCCATAATTGTTCAACTAAAGCGGCTTTTCCTGCTCCAAATAAATAAATAATTAAATTCAATATCCAACTTCAAATTTCGAAAGTGTTCCAAATGTTCCAAAATAATCAAATCAAATATCCAAATGAAATTCAAAATATTATTACAATATCTAAGTCCGATATCTGAATACATCCAATTCATTATCAAGTCTAATATTAAAATTCAAATTCACAATTCAAAATTCAAAATATTATCCGAACTTACTATCTCAACCCAAATTGCAAAATCCAGTTTATCCAAATTCAATTCAAACTTAACATCGGAATCCTATTCACTATCTAGATCTAATATTCAACATCTAAATAAAATATATAAATTCAATATCTTATATCAACTCAAGTCTGAAACAGTATCCTACATAATTTACTCTACTTACCAACATCGAGTCAACATCTAAATTCATTATCCAATTCCTATCAAAATCCTTTCAAGTTTAATATCCGCATCAAAACTCAAAATAGTTCCGAACACTACCTTGATGCAACAACCTAGTCAGACATCAGACGTATACCAAATTCAATCCAAAATGAGATCCACCATTTAACTCTAACATCCAAACCAAAATAAAAGCCCAATCATTTCATATTCAAAGTCCATAACACATGCGAACTCACTATCTCAGTAAATATCTGCAACCGGTGTAAGAAATTTTCGGTTTGAAGTTGCCTCGACGTGAGACTCATCATTGTTTACTTCCCGCACTTTTACTGCTATCTATCCACTTTCTACCGTCCAAGTGGTTATGATATGCACTTTGAAGAAAATATTTCGGCTCTACCTTTTCTTTTGTATAATAGATGATTGACAAGAGTCGATTTTGATCCACAATGCGCCTTTCTAATCATTCATAGTAAACAAACGATAGTCCGTATCTTGCGAAAATTTTCACTTTCTGCTAAATAGCCACTATTAAGAAAACATTTTCAGTGGCGCCACTGGTATCCGGGACCGTAATCGATGCCATTTTTGCAATCAACTCTTTCTTCTCATAAATTTTTGTCCTGAGAAGAACCGATTTTCTTTCAAATGCGTCAAACAGTAACTGAACGATTGTCCCAGATTGTTGCTTTCGGCGATGGCCTCTCGATGTTCTATTTTCTGCTGAGACTGCTGCTACGGGCGTCATCGTTGTCATAATTGAACTGAGGATTGAGTCGAGCCCGTAGGTTGCACGATTTGATGTTCTGTGCTTGCGATGTACATACGCGATTGGTTGGTTTACGATTTTCAGTGCCTTGTAAAATTCAATTTTTCAATAGTTCAGCACTTTAGCATTTTTCGATAGTTGAGCGAAATCTTAAAGAGTTTGTCGATCATTAACACCAAAATCTTTAAAATCGTTGAAAGACGGCTAAGTTATTAGCCCATACTTCCTGACCACTTTTCGTGACGGTCTCAGATTTGAAACTGCAGAATGAAAGACGTAATCCTACGTCAAAAAGCGCAGCAGATTTTGACGTAGGACTTGTCTCTTTCTGATTCCAAAATATCAAATCGACCGCGTTACGCTGTGTTGAAAGATTTTAATCGTTAATAGAGTTCGTCTCAATGGACGAATTTCTGCGGTAACCCTCAATCGACAGATTTCAAGTATGCCCATGTCCATGCTTGATAAGACCGAAAACTTGTTTCTAGGCATGAAACTGTTTTCAATGAAAACATTGAGATCAAGGGAACCTATAAATATAAGTACATATAATTGCATTATTCCATTACCACGTTCTATTGGTGCAGACACCAGCTGAGCAGCCGATGGGTCTGCCGAAGCCATAAAATAGCGCAACGCGATTTTTCCTTTCATTCTGACCGGACAAGCGAAGCAGCATCATCGATTGAACAGCTCTCACTCTTTAACAGGGAATGAAGTCTGCATCGACCGCTTTTTCGCTCCCATCAAACCTCCATCAAGCCAAAACCTGACAGTACAGCAGCAGTCCACCCTACAGACCCGACACAGCAGCAATCTGAGCAGATACCCAGCAGCAGCAGAGTCGAGCGAGACCGGCCGGCATCTGATGAGCCAGAACAGGCTGAAGAAAGCACATGATGCAGCATGTATGTCCAAAAACAAACGGTTCTTCAGAGGGCCAATAATAGAGATCAATATCAAAGCTTTCAATACCTTCGGGATAGAAATTGTACATGCCAAATCAATATTCTAGGATAAAATTTTATGCGTGATTTTCATAAATAGCGTCTTTTTATACCACCACTAGAAATTCACGGTTTTGAAAAGATCGTTTCTTACTTTTGGACTTAGCCGAAGCAAACATCCTTTTCAAGGCTCTAGGGTCTGTCTCAATTAGATAATTAAACTGAAATTAAACTTAAAAGTGACATTTCAATAATTATCAAATAACCCTGCTCAGAGCAAGATTACTTTGACAGATATCGAATCATTTTCCATCGATGTCCTGTTGGAATTGCTGGTAGCACCACCATTCTTATAACGGGATTTCTTAATTTTCGAACTGTCACTTTTAAGTTTAATTCTCCAAATGAGACAGACCCTAAGAGTTAAAATAATTTCTCTTCAGTCGCTATCGCATGGATTAGAGGCCCTACATCCCTGCTGGGCCAACTTGTGGCTTATTGTCAGTTCTTCAGCGGGAAGGTTGCCACTGTCGAGGATCATTCCGTGACCAGGAATACTTCCTGTGTTTTGATGATTCTTGTTCGAGGTAGATTTGGTTTCTGTGTCGGGATGAGAAGATTTTGCCAATGAATGGTATGCAACGCCGATTATTTATCGAAAATAGTTGATGTGAGAATTTGAACATATTATGTATCTTAAAGGCATAGTCAAGTCAAGTCCTACGTCCACTTAGCGGTTATGTCGACACTACCCACTGTTCGTTTTTTCGCTAGATTCTGAATTGGGCATGAGATGTTGTTTATCTAACATGCGTTTTGTTGCGAGAACATCAACAGAATTTTACTCAAGACAGTTTCTTTATTCAAAACATTATCTCTTGGCATCTGTCTGTCGAGCGCGTTCACCGATGGGTGGTTGCTGTGAATGTTTCCACTGGGTGGCGTCTTCATTGATTTATACAAAAGCCAACATTTTATACAAAAGCAGGTTGATCCGACTATCCGAAACTCTGTCTTGAAAACAAAACTCAATCGTAAATGCGAATTTGATAGCGCCTCAAAGGAGAAGATGCATAAATTTGAATACATGGAATCACTAACAGCCACCAACTACCGCCAAACCCGATGCCACCAAGAATCCATTTTCACAATTAACTTTTCTTTCCATAAACTTTGGTCCTGAGAAGAACCATTTTCATTTCCCAATGCGACTTTCCAATAACTAATTGCATCCAAAACGCTTGAATGAAACTGTCCGACCGCCACTTTATGATTTTCGCTAAGCCTCCAAAATTAGGAATAAATTTTCAGCATAGTCCTGCCACCCGCCTTCATGCTGCTGTGTCCGCTCCGCTGCATCGAATAATCGAACCGCGCTTTTGAATCCGATCAAACGCCGCGCTCAAAAACAGCACCTTTTTGTATTTAATAAATTGAGCCTTAGCCCCGCCCTTTGAATGATATGGGTGCAAATAAAAGTGACTCAACGATTAATGAAGGGCGGGCTATGAATATTCATTAGATATAAAGCTGGTTTTCGTCGCGCGCGAACCATTTTGATGGAAATTCCCAGACAATGTCGGAGAATGTTATTTGTCACTGCCTTGCAAGCGGAAAAAATCAATACCTAATTTTCAAAACGACTTATCTGCTTTTGTAAACAAAGCTTCAAACGCTGATTTGACGAATCAGAGAGCACTCCTTCGCGAACTAGCATCATAAACAGGTAGCAGAAGCCTCCACTTACGTATTGATGGTATTGGTTTGCGTGAGAGTGCTCTCAAATTTGTCAAATCGACGTTTGAATCTTTGTTTACAAAAGCAGATAAGTCGTTTTGAAAATTTGGTATTGAAATGCAAAAATTAATAAGAGATTTTAAAAAAATAGGTTTTACGTAAAACAAATCAAAACAAGGCACGTTACATTTCTAGCGAAGAGTCCTAGTTGGAAAATGTACCACAAATGTAAAAAAAAAATGATTTGCACTTTTTTCCCAAGTATTTTTGTCAAAAATCCAAAAACCAAATATATAAGAAAGGCGAAGTATTTTTCACGCTAATCACGCCATAATCTAACACATGAGATTCAAAATAATTATTACCAATGGGAAAAAGTATATCTTTGCCGTAATTTTTCAACGATTTTCCTGAAAATCCATCTTTCACTCGAAACTTACGATCTGTTCGTAAAAAGCCGTTCTCAAATTGACATTTCAATTCCTCTTGGGGCATTACTAGGTAGTAAATATAGTCACTACATGGGAAATAATAAGTAGAGCTCTTGTTAATAAACAGAAAAACATATAATTTGTTAGTGGCAATATAATTTCCACAGCCTTATAAATGGTTAAACCGCTCTTTGCGGAATCCAGATCAAAATGGGTCGAGCGCTTTCTTGTATTCAATAAATTAAGCCCGTAAATTTGAATGAATGCAATCACTAACAGAAACCAAGCTTCCACGCCAAATGCCGATGCCACCGAAACAGCCCATTTTCGCAATTACCTCTTTCTTTTCATAAAATGTTGGTCCTGAGAAGAACCAATTTTCTTTTCCCAATTTCCATTCGAATAACTAACTGCATCCAATCGCTTGTCGACACCTTGCGTTGCAACTGTCCGACCGCCACTTGATGATTTTTCGCTAAGCCTTCAAAGGTTGAAATAATTTTGCAGCATTGCCACACTGCCACCCACTTCGTGCTGCTGTGTCCGCTCCGCTGCATCGAATGTCGGACCGCCTTCTGTGGAATCCCGATTAAAATGGCTCGCGTGCGCGCCGAAAACCAGCATTCTTGTATTTAATAAATTAAACCCGTAAGCCCCGCCCCTTTGTGAGCTGATATGGTTGTAAATATAATGTGCACTCATAACGATTAATGAAGGGGCGGGACTAATGAAATTACTTCATTAGATATAAGAAAGCTGCTTTTCGGCGCGGCGCGCGCGAGCCATTTCGATCGGGTTTCCCCAGACAACGGAGCGTTCGGAGAATAATAAATTCTAAGAATCCTATGAAACTTTTTCACAAGATTGTTGCGAGGAATGACAACAGAAATTTGACTCAAGACGAAGTTTCTTCATATTACAAAACATTTTCTTTCGGCATCTGTCTGTCCGAGCGACGTTCACCGATGGGTGGTTGCTGTAGATAGTTTCCACTGAGATGGCGTCTTCATTGATTTTATACAAAAGAAGGTTGATCCGACTATCCGAAATAAACTTTCTTCAAAGTGTAAAACTCAATCGTAAATAGCGAACTTTATAGCGCGTCGGAGGGAGATGATGTAGTGAATTTTAATGGATGGAATCACTAAGGGAAGATCCATTAATTACGTAACGCAAAAACTGGCCATTTTCAACCCCCCCTCCCCCCTATGTCAAACTTTTTGTATGAATCATTGAAAATTTTTGTATGGATTGTCACACTTCGGTCAACCCCCCCTCCCCCCTCTAAGCATTACGTAATTTGTGGATGTTCCCTAACAGCAACCAAACTACGACGCCAAACCCGATGCTACCGAAACAGTCTTTTTTCGCAATTAACTCTTACTTTTCATAAAATGTTGGTCCTGAGAAGAATCATTTTTTTTTCCAATGTTCCTTCCAATCAACTGACACCACAATTTGTAATCAATTTTCAGCATCGGCACTGGCGGTGCGGGATCGCCACAGTGCTATTTTTATGGTCAACCTTTTCTTCATATGAAATTCTGGTTCGTTGAGGTTGAATGATCTGCAGCAACACATCGAGGACCACCACCAATGCGATTGATTTCCTTTGAAAATGTTATTAGCGCCTCCGTGTTGCTGTGTTCGCTCCGCTGCGATCGCTTTGATGCGTCTGCTCTGCGTGAAACCTTGTTCAAACTGAGGATTAGATCCAAATCCGCAAGTGATTGATTTTTGATGTCTGTGCTAGTGATGCATGAACTTGATTGGTTAGTTTACCTATTTCTAAACTTTTCATCAATTATCGATAATAAATAGTTGAAAATCAGTATTTACAAATAAATACAAAGAAGCGTTGACTCATCCTTGATCGAATGGTCCAAAAAAAATGAAAATCCATCGAGAAACGGCTTAGATATTAAAGTTTAAAGTCTATCATATTTTCGTGACGGTCCCCGATTTTCGCAATCGTAAAGTGTACCCCAATATAGAAAACACAGACGTAGTCCTACGTCAAAAAGCATTCAGGTTTCCACTTGAAAATTTCTTCAATGTTTTGTTGAAAGTGTTCAAGTATAAATAGTAATGCATATCTGTTGATATAAATAATATTGTTCAGTGAAGTAAAAATAATTTGTACATCTCATCGTTTTGGTAAGCTCTATTTTCATTTAAGTTGACTGAGTTGTGTAAATAAAATGTAAAAATCTTGGAGGCTCAATTGCCGTGAAGCGTTATGGAGCCGAGAACAAGTTTAATATTACATTCCTTGATTTTTATACACAGTGTTGGTAGAATCATGCTCAAATCTCACTCACCGAAGCCTCATGCACGAGCTGACTCGCTTGCGATTCTGCATGGAGAGCATCGCGCATGAGTTTTTCACGCAGAATCGCATCGTTTTGCTCATTTGCCCAAAAATTATTTCGCTCCCAAACGTGCTCCCGATCGAAACGTATTTTATGTTTACGTATGGATTTGTTTTCCATTGTTTTAAGCAAAGAAAGTCATTCCGATGAATTTAATGAAGAAGAACACGCCAAAATCACACAATGATGCAAATCGCGAGTCGAATCATGGACGATACTCTGAGCCATGAGTCGGGTGAGGTTTGCCTCGTGCTTGATTTGAATCGTGGATGAGATTTAAAAATTTGAGTACACTGGATTCTGTTTTTACACGATTTACATTGCTCAATTTTCCGCTCATCCTAAATGTTAAACGTATATTAATTATCATGTGATTTTTCTTTGATTTATTCTGGATTTTTTGAAACATGTTGCGAAGAGTTTGGTGGCAAACTGAAGTCACACGATCAAAAATACGAGCGAAAAAAAAATCGTGTAAAAACAAAATCCTGTGTATTTACCAACAGTGCTTAAAGATAGTGTTAGTTTTGGGAAAATGTAATGTATGATGAGGCGATCTGTGCTCTAGTTGTGGAAACTTTTCGATAAGCAAAATATCCTATATTCCAAATCTAATGAGTATTGTTTGTTTTCCGTTGTCTTTGTAACGTATTCAGTTTGAACAACCATTGCTTCCCTTGTCATAAGACGAGTTTGTACAATCCCATTTAATTCCACCACTTAATTGTACCTTGACAGATACGTATATCGACCTCAACAGTAGGGTCGTCTTCAGTGTCTCGTACTTGACTCGTCTTATGACAAGTGAAGACATTCCACTAAAAAGCTCAAAACAATTTTCTTAACCATTGTTTGAAAACAGTGATGTTTCAGAAGTTTTCCTGATTTAGTAGATTTTTAGATATTTGCAGATTTAAGAATACTCCAGATTTGTCATTTTTGCCTTTCTCGTACAACAAAGTTGTACCGAAAGGCTATCATTTCACTCTGAAAACGAACTTTTTACAGGAACATCTGATAGTAAAGTTTCTTATACCATTCGACTCAGATTAATGAATCGAGGTGATGTCTGTGTGTGTGAGTATGTTTGTGTGTCTGTATGGTCACTTTTTCAACCTCAAAAACTCACACGATTTTCATGTACTTAGACTTAACTGATTTTATCGCAGCAAGTTGCATTCCGCAGAGCCACTCTTCTAATTACATGCTATTTAATTTCATCAAGATTGATTAATGCGTTCGCAGCTGACAAGGAAAATGGTTTAGGCAGTTTTCCATTTTTCCCCATATAATCGGGACTACGAGCATTGAGCAGCTATGCAGCTATTTATATAAATTACGCTCGCTCGATGGGTTAGAATCCTCGCTACGGCAATTTCGATCACGCTAACGCAACGAGCAAAGCTTCTCAAAGCTTGCAATGTGGAACAAAAGATATTTTAGTTACTAGATAAAGATTGTCGCTTCGGCTCCCTTTGTTCTGCTGTCCGAAACATGTGTGTAGATAAAGATTGTCGCTTCGGTTCCCTTTGTTCTGCTGTCCGAAACATGTGTGATACACAGTGGTGCGAATTCTCAATCTCAGTGACTGAAATTTGTTGGATATTGATACCATTCCCTCTTCACACTCACTTCCTAGCAGTGAAAACTGAAAATGTTTAGCAGCAACAATCAAAGATAAAGTAAACAAAAGACCTCTATTCTCATTGCACACGCAGCCCGCACTGACAGTCTATTCAGTTCACTCGCTGCTGTGTGAATGCGACGGCCCTATATAAATGCATGGGTGAATACTATCACTTGAAAGACAATGACAGGAAATTTGTGCCGAATGATCATCAGCTTCAGCCCGTTGTTGGCAAACCGAGTTTGCTAAGCTACTCCTGCTTTGTTGTTCTGGCTGAAAGGCACCGTCATAGGCAAAGAGGAGCAGAGAAAAATACAAATTAAAAGAATCACACTCAGTAGGCATTGTTGATAAATTGCACCACTGGTGGTACATACCTGTCAAATCGTATGGATTTTCCTTCTTTGACATTTAGCTCCCCTATCCTCGCCAGCAAAAAATGTTCCGGACAGCGACGACAGCGACAATCTTTATCTAGTAACTAAAATATCTTTTTGTGGAACGTGTTGAACACGAATCGACTAATCGACGAACAACGCACGCGCTATCAAGCTGAGAGCCGATTCGATGATGATTATTGCCTTGCCATTATACTTTATCGGAGCATTCGCACCAACACAGTTGTAAGTTTCATCGTTGGCAACAGAAATTGCACTCGATAACGACACGATTAAAGCCCCAAACGCAATTCAACGGAACGGCGACGGAAACAGCAAATTTGACAGAAAATATATGGGCTAACTGTCAAATTTTCCGTTTCCGTCGCCGTTCCGTTGTATTGCGTTTGGGGCTTAACTGCTGGTTCGTACGCTCGTGGCTATGGTGGTGTTTGCGATTGTTTTGTGTCATACATTGGAAGGGGAAAAAGAGGGGTTTCATTGATGCTTCAACATGCTGTTTGGTTTGGGTGGTGTGTGGTATGGTGGTGTGGAGTTATGGTGAAGTTTGGGTGATTTCAAGGGCAAATTTGAATATAGTTTTCGTTTTATACATATCTCGCTTAACTTTTCAAAAGGTCCTAAGTAACATTTTTTTTCATGATTTAATCTGAATAATGCAATCAACATATTTCATGTTAATCTGTTCATTGCAATACTCAAATTAAATCATGAAAAAAATGTTACTTAGGACCTTTTGAAAAGTTAAGCGAGATATCCTTATTTCCATATTATATTATGTATGCGGTCTTCTAATTATATTTAGGAATTGTTCAAAAATGTTATCGGGGCCTTGGCGAAGGAGGGTGGGGGTGTCGTTGGTTGAATAAGTTTAAATGTATTTGACGTCATATTCTAGTCGGCCTTGGGAATAATTGGCTTAATTTTCAAAATGTTCGTGTACATTTCACTCCGAAATCGAACTTTTTGAAGAAGTCTTGGAGACCCATGATGTTATATACCAACCCGACCAGTTAGTCATAACAATTATATCAATATGTGATACAAATAACAATACTTGAAATAATTTCTCTGTCAAAAATGGATGAAAGAAAATTTCACGATCGTCATAACTTGATTATAACATAATTAATTTTGCTTATTTTACAGAAAAACAAAATTGCCAACATTTTTGGTAGATAGTAATTGGAAAAAAAAAACGAAGTTACCACCTTCAGTATATCTTGATTTAATCGAGAAAGGCATCGTCACCGTTAGGTGGATTTATTTGGGTTTTTTCTAACAGTCATATTGTTTTAAGTGAAATTTTTTGTGTTTGAATCTTTCGCTTCTCTGCAATAAATAATGGATTTGATGGCCACATTGAGAGTTGAGTTAAAGTCAATGTCAACTTCTCTCCACGAACAGGCTAGATAGCCGTGTGGTGTCGGCAGCTGGTTATCTGGCTAAGAATAACATTACGGATTGCTTGTTCCAGTGGTAAAAGTCCACCATACAGGTGACCCCTAATTCTCGGTGTGATGCGGCTTTATGCTTACCGTGCCTACGAATGAATGGTTAGGGGGGTCTAATAAGAAGCTAACCGCAAACGGAGCCTGTGAAGCACCAGGGCCCCCTTCACAGTATTTAGCCCTCGCTGCGCTAACCGTAGCTATGGCGTAGTTGACTTTATGCGTTTTTTTTACATGGTACTCTGTGTTTGTCACCTACATGGATTCGCATTATGCGTTTTTACAGTGTATTCTGTGTTTCGTCTTTGACGTTCGTCTTCGGCTGCTCTTGTTCAATCTCAACTTTAGGGGTAAGAAGGATGGGGTTATGAATATGTTTTTACTTCAACAAATTGTCACCTATATGGATTCGCAATATGCGTTTCTCACAGTGTACTCTGTGTTTCGTCTTTGACGTTCGGCCTCGGCTACTCTTGTTCAATCACAACGTGAGTTTAAATAAGGGTAGGGTTATGAATATGTTTTTACTTAATTTTTCAACAAATTGTCACCTATATGGATTCGCATTATGCGTTTTTCACAGTGTACTCTGCTGTTTCGTCTTAGACGTTCGTTTATTGTTACGTCCTCAGAGTATTTGTGACACCTCTCTTTAGTCCCTAGTTTAATGCGTGTCAGCCTACATAATTGGCATTCCTGTAAATGGTATATCATATGCATTCGCATTGTGTGACTTATCCAGTATGTTTTATGCTTTGCGTTTCATTGCGTTTTACAAAATGCATCGTATGTATGTATTAGTGGCCTGAATAAGAGAAACGCGGATAGAAAATATGACTCTGCCAACACTACATTCAATCTTCTTCATCAAAGAACAACACATGAAAAGGAAGAAATGGTTTATGCAAATAAAATCTCACAATCCGCTATTTTATGTGTCCACATCACCTAACAATAGAATCCAATAAACAAAGGAATTTTATTTCATAATCTATAAATGACTTGCATATATTATTGCAAACTAATGTAAAATACATTTAATTTTGTTTATTTAAAAATGGCATAAAATCGAATTTGGCCGTTTTCAGTATTTGAACCAATATTTAGGCTGCTTGACAGGTCTCCTACTCGATTGGCTGCTGTTTTTTGACGGTTCGGTTGGCGGTACATAGGGTATCTGTTCCTATATCAATAACAATAAGGCAATGGGAATATGAAATGCATTGATTTCTCACCCAATAATCAAGAAACATGAGAATAATTATGCTCGGCTCACGTAAATTTTAATTGAAATCAATTTGGTAACTTCGAAAATGAAATTATTATCACATTATAGAAGTATTTAGCTAAAAAATATCATCCCCGCCATGTACCTATTTCAATAACATTCAAAAACAGTTAATCCTATGCTTGTACCTATATCAATAATACTGTTTTCAACACAAAATACGCACACTATTACTTGTGTGTATACGAAACGATATGATTGCAGTGATGCCGAATTCTTCAATGTTTTGTATTTGAGTTGAAATATAATTACAAAATTGCAGTTTTTGTTGTAGTTTTTCAATTTATCAGTTTAATTTTATGTTTGTCATAGATTATCTTTTCGATATACCCTATTTTACAAACATAATAGTTGAATTTCACAATGAAAGTTCATTCCAGCATTTTTGAAATAAAAATCTAAGTCGGCAACCCTTGAGTGTACTGCAAGCCATGTAAACAGTTTGGAATACGGACAAGGATAATTTAGATGTTGTTCGAAATAAACCTATATCAAACTATAGGAAATCGCGTTGGATTTTCAAATCTAATTATATTTCTTTTGAAAATGTGATGTGCTTTATGTGTTGTGAAGTGAATTTTGAAAGGATACATTTGTGTTGGCTTAAAATTGAGTGGAAAACAACGGCGTGGAAACAGATGAATCTGCTAGTAGCAATCGAGCAGTGCATCAAACCAACAGTTCAGAGGTAGGAAAATGAAAATAAAAGTGCTTTATAATTTTATCTCTTAATAATGTGATTCTTGTGCATTAAAACATTGCTCAAACAAAATCTTGAATAATATTCCAAACATTCGAGAATGTGTTCCATCCATTATTGTGTACATACGATGTGTGAAATTGTAATTAAATTGATTTTGACGTAGGACTTACGTCTCTCTTTACTATACCGGGTGTCATTTCAATTTTTTTAAATCGACCGCGTTACGCTGTGTTGAAAGATTTCACACGTTAATAGCTTTTGCCCTATTGAACAGTTTTCTGCAGTTAACCACTCAATCAACAGCTTTCAAGTATGCCTTTCATATTCATGCTTGATAATATCCGAAAACTTGTTTCAATAGGCCCAAAACTGTTTTCAAAGCAAAATATTGAATTCACGAGAACCTATAAATATGAGTACCGCATCATTCTTGCATCATTCCATTGCCACGCTCTGATTGGTGCAGACGTCAGCGAATGAGCTCTCGCTAGGTCAGGAAGGCATAAAAAAGCGCAGCACGATTTTTTCCTCTCAATCTGACCCTGAGATCTGACAAGAACAGGCAAAGCAACCACAGCATCGCCAGAACTTTTGAAGTGTTGCTCCATCGTCTCAGCTACGCAATCGCAAACTTAAGCTTTCTCAAGAGCAAGGCAGAATCGTCAGCATCATCGGCATTTTCGGTCCGGTATTGTCGAGGTCGCACAAAGGAGAAGCCAACAGTAAGCGCGGCTCGGCGGTGTGACCATATACTGTCAATGACAACACTGATCAAGTCAAGGCCAAATTTTCAAAACGACTTATCTGCTTTTGTAAACATAGATTCAAACGACGATTTGACGAATTTGTGAAGGTTTCCGCTACCTATTGATGGTGTTGGTTTGCGTGGGAGAGCTATCAGATTCGTCAAATCGTCGTTTGAATCTTTGTTTACAAAAGCAGATAAGTCGTTTTGAAAATTTTGCCTTGAAATGATATGAATGAATTATTGGCAGTGGTTGATTTTCTACCCGCCACTTCCACAGCCAGGCGCTATCGTATATGCGCAAATAGCCAGCATGAGTTAACCTCCAGATCTCAAAATTAGGAACTTTTCATGGAAAACTATATGGTACCGGTTATGATGGATGGTTTTCGCTAGTACGCCTACCAAATATTTTGACGTAGGACTTACGTCTCTCTTTACTATACCGGGTGTCATTTTAAAATTTAGATGTAAATTTCCTCTTGAGCGGTTCAACTGGGAGTTTATGATTGCTTAAAACATTATGAATCGATGTCTGCAGGAGTACCAAACGCTTAACCGCTGCTGCCATCGGCCGAGAAAACTTGATCAGTAGTGTTGTCGTCGACACTCTATCGTCACACACCGCCGTGCCGCGTTTACTGTTGGCTTCTCGACAATGCCGGGCTGAAAATGCCGATGATGCTGACCTGAGAATGCTGACGATTCTGCCTTGCTCTTAAAAAGGCTTTAGGTTTGCGAATGCGTGGCTGAGACGATGATGCAACCGTTCTAAAATTCCGACGATGCGATGCTGTTATTGCTTTGCCTGTTTCGGTCAGATTGAGAGGAAAAATTCGCGCTGCGCTATTTTATGCCTTCTTAGCAGACCTAGCGTGAGCTCATTCGTTGACGTCTGCACCAATCAGAACGTGGTAATGGAATGATGCAAGAATGATGCGGTACCCATATTTATAGGTTTTCGTGAATTCAATGCTTTGCTTTGAAAACAGTTTTAGGCCTATTGAAACAAGTTTTCGGATATTATCAAGCATTAATATGAAAGGCATACTTGAAAGCTGTCGATTGAGGGGTTAACTGCAGAAATCTGTTCACTAGGCTAAAAGCTATTAACGTTTGAAATCTTTCAACACAGCGTAACGCGGCTGATTTAGAAATTTTAAAATGACACCCGGTATAGTAAAGAGAGACGTAAGTCCTACGTCAAAATATTTGGTAGGCGTACTAGCGAAAACCATCCATCATAACCGGTACCATATAGTTTTCCATGAAAAGTTCCTAATTTTGAGATCTGGAGGTTAACTCATGCTGGCTATTTGCGCATATACGATAGCGCCTGGCTGTGGAAGTGGCGGGTAGAAAATCAACCACTGCCAATAATTCATTCATATCATTTCAAGGCAAAATTTTCAAAACGACTTATCTGCTTTTGTAAACAAAGATTCAAACGACGATTTGACGAATCTGATAGCTCTCCCACGCAAACCAACACCATCAATAGGTAGCGGAAACCTTCACAAATTCGTCAAATCGTCGTTTGAATCTATGTTTACAAAAGCAGATAAGTCGTTTTGAAAATTTGGCCTTGACTTGATCAGTGTTGTCATTGACAGTATATGGTCACACCGCCGAGCCGCGCTTACTGTTGGCTTCTCCTTTGTGCGACCTCGACAATGCCGGACCGAAAATGCCGATGATGCTGACGATTCTGCCTTGCTCTTGAGAAAGCTTAAGTTTGCGATTGCGTAGCTGAGACGATGGAGCAACACTTCAAAAGTTCTGGCGATGCTGTGGTTGCTTTGCCTGTTCTTGTCAGATCTCAGGGTCAGATTGAGAGGAAAAACGAACAGTGGGTAATGTCTGTGACATAACCGCTAAGTGGACGTAGGACTTGACTTGACTATGCCTTTAAGATACATAATATGTTCAAATTTCTCACATCAACTATTTTCGATAAATAATCGGCGTTGCATACCATTCATTGGCAAAATCTTCTCATCAAACCGACACAGAAACCAAATCTACCTCGAACAAGAATCATCAAAAACAATTCAGGAAGTATCTGTCCGGTCACGGAATATTAGCCTCGACAGTGGCAACCTTCCCGCTGAAGAACTGCCTGAAATAAGCCACAAGTTGGCCCAGCAGGGGATGTAGGGCCTCCTAATCCATGCGATAGCGACTGAAGAGAACATTATTTTTAACTCTTAGGGTCTGTCTCATTTGGAGAATTAAACTTAAAAGTGACAGTTCGAAAATTAAGAAATCACCCCGTTATAAGAATGGCTGGTGCTACCCAGCAATTCCAACAGGACATCGATGGAAAATGATTCGATATCTGTCAGAAGTAATCTTGCTCTGCGAGCAGGGTTATTTGATAATTATTGAAATGTCACTTTTAAGTTTAATTTCAGTTTAATTATCCAATTGAGACAGACCCTTAGAGCCTTGAAAAAGGATGTTTGCTTCTGCTAAGTCCAAACGTAAGAAAACGATCTTTTCAAATAACCGTGAATTTCTAGTGGTGGTATAAAAAAGACGCTATTTATGAAAATCACGCATAAAATTTTATCACTAGAATATTGGATTTGGCACCTAAGTACAATTTCTATCCCGAAGGGTATTGAAAGCTTTGATATTGATCTCTATTATTGGCTCTCTGAAGAACCGTTTGTTTTTTGGACATACATGCTGCATCATGTGGCTTTTCTTCAGCCTGTCTCGGCTCATCACCGATGCCGGCCGGTCTCGGCTCGACTCTGCTGCTGCTGCCGGTATCTGCTCAGCATTGCTGCTGTGTCGGGTCTGTAGGGTGGACTGCTGCTGTACTGTCTAGGTTTTGGCTGATGATGGTGGCTTCGATGGTGTCGAGCCGAAAAAGCGGTCGATGCAGACTTCATTCCCTGTTAAAAGAGTGAGAGCTGTTCAATCGATGATGCGGTTGCTTCGCTTGTCCCGGTCAGAATGAAAGGAAAAATCGCGTTGCGCTATTTTATGGCTTCTCGGCAGACCCATCGGCTGCTCATTCGCTGGTGTCTGCACCAATCAGAACGTGGTAATGGAATAATGCAAGAATTATGCGGTACTTATATTTATAGGTTCCCTTGATCTCAATGTTTTTCATTGAAAACAGTTTCATGCCTATTGAAACAAGTTTTTCGGGTCTTATCAAGCATGGACATGGAAGGCATACTTGAAATCTGTCGATTGAGGGGCTTACCGCAGAAATTCGTCCATTGAGACGAACTCTATTAACGATTAAAATCTTTCAACACAGCGTAACGCGGTCGATTTGAATATTTTGGAATGACACCCGGTATAGTAAAGAGAGACGTAAGTCCTACGTCAAAAATCGTGCTGCGCTTTTTTGACGTAGGATTACGTCTTTCCGGAACATTGGGGGGTCATTCTGCAGTTTCAAATCTGAGACCGTCACGAAAAGTGGTCAGGAAGTATGGGCTAATAACTTAGCCGTCTTTCAACCGATTTTAAAGATTTTGGTGTTAATCGATCGACAAACTCTTTAAGATTTCGCTCAACTATCGAAAAAATGCATTCAAAGTGCTGAACTATTGAAAAATTGAATTTTACAAGGCACTGAAAATCGGTAAACCAACCAATCGCGTATGTACATCGCAAGCACAGACATCAAAATCGTGCAACCTACGGGCTCGACTCCAATCCTCAGTTCAATTAAATTTTCTCGGAGAACGGGCACAACGATGACGCCCGTAGCAGCAGTCTCAGCAGAAAATAGAACATCGAGAGGCCATCGCCGAAAGCAACAATCTTGGGACAATCGTTCAGTTACTGTTGGTGACGCATTTTGGAAAGAAAATCGGTTCTTCTCAGGACAAAAATTTTATGAGAAGAAAGAGTTGATTGCAAAAATGGCATCGATTACGGTCCCCGGATACCAGTGGCGCCACTGAAAATGTTTTCTTAATAGTGGCTATTTAGCAGAAAAGTGAAAATTTTACGCAAGATACGGACTATCGTTTGTTTACTATGAATGATTAGAAAGGCGCATTGTGGATCAAAATCGATTCTTGTCAAATCTATCATTATACAAAAGAAAAGGTAGAGCCGAAATATTTTCTTCAAAGTGCATATCATAACCACTTGGCGACGGTAGAAAGTTGGAATAGATAGCAGTAAAAGTGCGGGAAGTAAACAATGATGACGTCTCACGTCGAGGCAATTTCAAACCGAAAATTTCTTACACCGGTCGGCATCGATATTGTACTGAGATAGTGAGTTCGCATGCTGTTATGGACTTTGAATATGAATATTCGATTGGGCTTTTATTTAAGGTTTGGATGTTAGAGTTAAATGGTGGATTCGTATTTTGGTATTGAATTTGGTATACGTTCAGATGTCTGACTAGGTTGTTGCATCAAGGTAATGTGTTCGGATACTATTTTGAGTTTTGATGCGGATATTAAACTTGAATTGGATTTTGATATTGGAATTGGATAATGAATTTAGATGTTGGACTTCGATGTTGGTAAGTAGAGAGTAAATTATGTAGGATACTGTTTCAGACTTGAGTTGATATAAGATATTGAATTTATATATTTTATTTAGATGTTGAATATTAGATTCAGATAGTGAATACGGATTCCGATGTTAAGTTTGAATTGAATTTGGATAAACTGGATTTTGCAATTTTGGGTTGAGATAGTAAGTTCGGATACTATTTTGAATTTTTGAATTGTGAATTTGAATTTTGAATATTAGACTTGCATAATGAATTCGGATTGTATTCAGATATCGGACTTAGATATTGCTGAGATAATATTTTGAATTTCATTTGGATATTTGATTTGATTATTTTGGAACATTTTGGAACACTTTCGAAATTTGAAGTTGGATATTGAATTTACATTATTTATTTATTTGGAGCAGGAAAAAGCCCGCTTTAGTTGAACAATTATGGATTTGAATGTTGAATATTAGATCAATATAATGAATTCAGATTTTAAATTGAAATAATAGTTCGGACAATATTTCAAATTAAGATATTGATTTTGAGTTACGTTTATTTAAGCTTAGCTTAGCTTAGCTTAGACTGACTGTACATATCAATGGTTGCTACTCCGTTGATTGATCAGAGCTGGTGCGAATTGCACTTCATTGATTTTGAGTTACGTTTATTTAATGACCTAAAGCCGGGCTTCGATATTTAATAGTCTAAGAATAGTTTTTGAATACTGTTTCGGATTTTGGACTTTGATTTTAAATTCGGATTGTAATTAGATATCGGACTTGATTTTTTTTTATTGATTTTATTAAGGAGACTTTCAGCCCGAGGTGATCGGACTTGATTGAAATAATCAGTTCGGATACTAGGGTATCTGTTCCCATATTAATAACAGCCCGTATATTAATCCCAGCAGTCGATGAACCAAATAAAAAATCTATTTATTACAATTTCTCACATCGTATGTACACAATAATGGATGGAACACATTCTTGAATGTTTGGAATATTATTCAAGATTTAGTTTATGTAATGTTTTAATTCACAAGAATCAAATTATGAAAAGATAAAATTATAAAGCACTTTTATTTTCATTTTCCTACCTCTGAACTGATGCTTTGATGCACCGCTCGATTGCTACTAGCAGATTCATCTGTTTTCACGCCGTTGTTTTCCACTCAATTTCAAGCTAAAACAATTCTATCCCTTCAAAATTCACTTCACAGCACATAAAGCACATCACATTTTTACTTTGAATATTATTATATTTTAAAAACCAACGCGATTTCCTATAGTTTGATATAGGTTTATTTCGAACAACGTCTAAATTATCCTTGTCCGTATTCCAAACTGTTTACATGACTTGCAGTACTCTCAAGGGTTGCCGACCTAGATTTTTATTTCAAAGCGCTGGAATGAACTTTCACTGTGAAATTCAACTCTTATGTTTGTAAAATAAATTATATCGAAAAGATAAATTATGACAAACACAAAATTGAACTGATAAGATGGAAAACTGCAACAAAAACGAACAGTGGGTAATGTCTGTGACATAACCGCTAAGTGGACGTAGGACTTGACTTGACCATGCCTTTAAGATACATAATATGTCCAAATTTCTCACATCAACTATTTTGGATAAATAATCGGCGTTGCATACCATTCCTTGGCAAAATCTTCTCATCAAACCGACACAGAAATCAAATCTACCTCGAACAAAAATCATCAAAAAAATTCAGGAAGTATCTGTCCGGTCACGAAATATTAGCCTCGATAGTGGCAACCTTCCCACTGAAGGACTGCCTGAAATAAACCAAAAGTTAGCTCAGTAGGGGATTTAGACTGTATCTAATAATATCTAGTAATTATTATTCCTTCATGCGAGTTGCGTCGTACTTTGGACAGCTAGGAATCTGCAAAAACCGAAGAAAGTATCCCAGAACACATCCACTGCAGCAGTGAAGAAGATTCCGAGCTTTTCTACTGGCATCCATAGACGTAAGCGAGAAGCTGCCGTCAAACCCCCTAAAGGTTTTGAGAGAAAACGCGTGTGTAAGTTAGCTGAAACGAACTGCACCAGCTGGTGCAGCCCTGTAAGTTGCATTAATTTGACTTCTATGCTGGCTTGAGGTCTCCAGTTGACCTTGCGAACAAAGGTCCAGAAACCGGAGATGGCGAGTTCGATTCTCGATCCAATCTAGGATATTTTCGGATGGGAAACATTCTCGACACCCGAGCATAGTGTATCCATTGTATTTGTCACACAAGATACATACTCAATACTCATGCAATATCGGGCATATAAAGTTTTCAATTAATAACTAAAACAATGCTAATAGATTACTTTAAAAAGCAGGCCAAGTTCCAGTTGGAATGTAGTGCTATGGAAGAAGAAGCTTGCGATACACTTACGAGATTGACTGATTCACCGAAACCTAAACTGCTAAATATTATTATTATTGCTAAACTGTTAGCAAGTTTGCAATACTAAATATTATCATACCTAAATATTGTAACACACTGGAGTCAGTTTAAACGCGGAGGATTTGGGCCGCGTGAATTAAAACAACGTAAAAAACCGCGTAAATCCCAAAATGTGTCTGAATAAGCCATGGAAATCCCGAAATTCTAGTGAAAACAAAATCGCATAAAAAGCGAATCGTGTACAAAAGCCGCGTAAAAGATGACTTCAGTGTACGCTGTGAAGTGAAGCGTTGACTCTTTCTTGATCGAATGGTCCAAAAAAATTGAAAATCCATCGAGAAACGGCTGAGATATTAACGATCAAAGTCTATCATATTTTCGTGACGTTTTGATTTTTCGAAAACGTAAAGTGTACCCCAATATAGAAAAGACAGACGTAGTTCTACGTCAAAAAATGAAATTCCGCATAAATTTCCGGGGAACCTTTTGCAAGAATGGAGACATTTCCACAGATGTTCTCGGAGAAACACCAGCAGACAATTTTGGAGCGACTTCTTCAGAAATTCCAAGAAGGACCATCTAGATGAGTTGTTATATCAACTGCTTTTTCCTTAATCCTATTTTCAATTTTGTACAAACGTTTGTAACGTTGAAGTTAAAACATATACTTAAAATCAGTAATATTTTAAAGCGAACTCGAAAAAAGACGTTCAATAAATTGTTGTAATGTTCAGCGTAATATTTAGCATTGATATTTAACGTGTATTTGCTTAGAATTTAGTTTTGGGTCGCGCGTATTTGGCGCAGAATGGATTTTCAGTGGTAATAGTGGTAATAGAGTATACTTGCTGAAACACAAAATCACGTTAACCAAGAATATTCAAAAGCTTTAAACAAACGTTTGAAAGTTACACAAAATTCAGTAGCTATTTACCTATTCACATCAACAAATAAATCAAATTTTAAATTGAAATATTTAGACTCAAAACAGTGACAATTTTTGGAATTCTAATGGAGAAATTTCAAAAAATTTCGTTGAAATCTTAGAATAAGAAACGCATTTTCTTTTGTCGTGAGCGAGGAAGACAGAATTTTGTAACAATTCATCGCCATGAACGCGAATTAATTAAATTGTCACGCAAACGCTCTCTAATTAGTTGATTGTACTACATTTTCGAAATGATTCAATTGCGAAAAACTCTTTAGTAAGTATATTAGTGGTTCTGAAAAGATCCATTCACAATGTTAGATGTAAACTTCCTCTTGAGCGGTTCAACTGGGAGTTTATGATTGTTTAAAACATTATGAATCGATGTCTGCAGGAATACCAAACGCTTAACCGCTGCTGCCATCGGCCGAGAAAACTTGATCAGTAGTGTTGTCGTCGACACTCTATCGTCACACACCGCCGTGCCGCGCTTACTGTTGGCTTCTCGACAATGCCGGGCTGAAAATGCCGATGATGCTGATCTGAGAATGCTGACGATTCTGCCTTGCTCTTAAAAAGGCTTTAGGTTTGCGAATGCGTGGCTGAGACGATGATGCAACCTTTCTAAAATTCCGACGATGCGATGCTGTTATTGCTTTGCCTGTTTCGGTCAGATTGAGAGGAAAAATTCGCGCTGCGCTATTTTATGCCTTCTTAGCAGACCTAGCGTGAGCTCATTCGTTGACGTCTGCACCAATCAGAACGTGGTAATGGAATGATGCAAGAATTATGCGGTACCCATATTTATAGGATTTCGTGAATTCAATGTTTTGCTTTGAAAACAGTTTTAGGCCTATTGAAACAAGTTTTCGGATATTATCAAGCATTAATATGAAAGGCATACTTGAAAGTTGTCGATTGAGGGGTCTACTGCAGAAATCTGTTCACTAGGGTAAAAGCTATTAACGTTAGAAATCTTTCAACACAGCGTAACGCGGCCGATTTAGAAATTTTGAAATGACACCCGGTATAGTAAAGAGAGACGTAAGTCTTACGTCAAAACTCTTTAGTAGATCTTGAAAACTTGAGATCGTAGAAAACTTGATCAATGAATCGTCCACTTTGAACGTACAAGGGCACACTAGAAGTTAACTTTCTGAAAGCAGTGTGGCGAAAGGCATCTAAGGTTCGATTTCTCAAATTTATGCACCTTAATCAAAAAAAATATTTGGTAGGCGTACTAGCGAACACCATCCATTATAACCGGTACCATATAGTTTTTCATGAAAAGTTCCTAATTTTGAGAAAACCCGCGTTAGATGTCTTTCGCCATATCAATTTCTGGAGGTTAACTCATGCCGGCTATTTGCGGATATATGATAGCGCCTGGCTGTGAAAGTGGCGGGTAGAAAATCAGCCACTGTCAATAATTCATCTTGTTCAGTGTTGTCATTGACAGTCTATCGTCACACCGCCGAGCCGCGCTTACTGTCCGGTAGGCTTCTCCTTTGTGCGGTGGCCTCGACAATGCCGGACCGAAAATGCCGATGATGCTGACGATTCTGCCTTGCTCTTGAGAAAGCTTAAGTTTGCGATTGCGTAGCTGAGACAATGGAGCAACACTTCAAAAGTTCTGGCGATGCTGTGGTTGCTTTGCCTGTTCTTGTCAGATCTCAGGGTCAGATTGAGAGAAAAAAATCGTGCTGCGCTTTTTATGCCTTCCTGACCTAGCGAGAGCTCATTTGCTGACGTCTGCACCAATCAGAGCGTGGCAATGGAATGATGCAAGAATGATGCGGTACTCATATTTATAGGTTCTCGTGAATTCAATATTTTGCTTTGAAAACAGTTTTGGGCCTATTGAAACAAGTTTTCGGATATTATCAAGCATGAATATGAAAGGCATACTTGAAAGCTGTTGATTGAGTGGTTAACTACAGAAAACTGTTCAATAGGGCAAAAGCTATTTACGTTTGAAATCTTTCAACACAGCGTAACGCGGTCGATTTAAAAAATTTGAAATGACACCCGGTATAGTAAAGAGAGACGTAAGTCCTACGTCAAAACAGCACTTTTGTAATTATACTTCAACTCAAATACAAAACATTGTAGAATTCGGCATCACTGCAGTCATATCGTTACGTATACACACAAGTAATAGTGTGCGTATTTTATGTTGGAAACAGTATTATTGATATAGGTACAGGCATAGGATTAACTCTTTTTGAATGTTATTGAAATAGGTGCATGGAGGGGATGATGTTTTTTAGCTAAATACTTCTATAATGTGATGAAAATTTCATTTTTGAAGTTACCAAATTGTTTTCAATTAAAAATTACATGAGCCGAGCATAATTATTCTCATGTTTCTTGATTATTGGGTGAGAAATCAATGCATTTCATATGCGCACTGCCTTATTGTTATTGATATAGGAACAGATACCCTATTTTGAATTGGATATTGAATTACGATTTTGTATTAGAATCTAAAGATGAGTACGGATTTCGACATTGAATTTGGATTAGATTTAGATATGGTGTAGCGTGTAGAGATAATGAGTTTGGGTACTTTTCGAATTTTGGACTTGGATATTTAATTGAAATTTTGTATTTAAAAGTTGAATATAAGATTCGGAATTCGGATTTCGATATTGAATTCGAAATGAATTAAGGAATTGATTATTGAGTTCCCGGATAGTTCTGAACTATACTCGAATCATACCTTAGATCTTGTATAATGACAAATAAAGGTATACCTATAAATTTGATTATTGTTACGGAATCGACAATCTAACAGCATCATAAACAGTTTATGTTGTATTATTATCAATTGAATTAATGAGTTCGGACACTATTTAAAAATTTTAATTAGGCAAGATTTTGAGTTATTGAATTTAGATGTTGTACTTTAGTATTGGATAGAGAAAATGAGTTCGAAAACTGTTTCGTATTTTAGACTTAAATATTTAATTTGCATTTTGATTTTGTTGTTGAATATTGGAATTGGATAATTATTTCGGGTCTTGTTATTGACCTTCGATTGAGTTCAGTATCGGACTTGGACATTGGATTGAAATAATGAGATCGGATAATGTTTGAAGTTTGGTTATTACTTTTAGGATGAGTTTTACTATGGATGGTTATTGAATGAATTTAGTTATTAGACTTCGATGCTACCTATAATGAATTCGTATACTGTTTTGAATTATGACTATGATATTTAATTTGAGTTTTGGATTTGATGTCAAATATAAGAATGAGGTAAAAATTTCGGAAATCTTATATATACAGATATTGCATTTCTGAAATTGCATATGAATTTTGTAATTTGAATTTATATATCTGAATTAGAAAATGAATTTCGAGTGCATTCAATTTCAATTAATGATTGACGAAATGCTAATTTAACACTAAGTTGAAAAACAGGCCAAGTTCCAAATGTAATGTGAAGCCATAAATTTTTATCTGTGTGCTTGATTTGAATATTTGAAATAAGTTTCTGAAGTTATACGAAGATGCTGGATTTGGATTCATATTGCTTAAATGCATTTGCCCATTTGCTTAGGTGATTTTTAAATTTTAGGTTTAAGTATGTTAAAATTTTGAATTTTGTTTTATGAACACATGAGGCATGTTTAAAGAAGAGTAGAGATGGGAAAGGATGTAGTGATTATAGTTTACATTCAATACAATGTTAATTTTATTAGTTTATTAATTAAAATGATTATTAAATAAATTAATTTATTGAAAAAAATATTTTCTGAGTCACCCTATAACGCTTTTCATGCAAACACATTTCCGTGCTTTCATTTTGCGGAGATCTATAGGATGTTATTGTATATGTGGGAGTTATTTCCGTTATCACACTGTAGCTTCAATGGTGGATTGCGTGAATGATACTTGTTTGTATATTTGTATGGGTGCGGTTTTGGCGTATGCGTCGTTGGCAGACGAATGCGAAAAAGTTTGTCTTCAGTTGATTGACGAGTTTTGAGGTGCGCGCTACGCGTTGTCTAAGGATGATCGTTTCATCCGAATACGTTTCCGCTGAAAGCGTTGAGAAACGACAATCACTGAGTTGCGTTAGCAGTCAAATGAAATTTTCACAAGATTCTATTTGCGGTATACTTGCTGTTTATTATTGGAAAGGCGCGTCATTGGAAACAAAATCATCTTTTTACACGATAGAAATTTGAGCCGAGACAAAAATCTGCAAAAATGCAAATCCTAATCACTTGGTGATGGACAAAATTCTTTGTCGGTAGCAGCCCATGCGCTCCTTGCATGGAGACGTTGCCAAACAATGTATTAGAATGGATGACGTCTATCGTGTTCCAGCGGCAAATCATGAATGGGCTGACACTGGCATCAGAAGTGGAAATTTATTTCAAAATTTTGATTTCCGGCGTGCGAAAAAAAAAAAAGTCCGAGGCCCCGCCCCTTTGGGAGCCGTATCATTGGCATCGACTTGCTTGCTCCGCCTTTCTTTTGTTCGATGCCAGTGTTTTCGTACATAACCAGGGACTCTTCTTCTTCTTCTTCTTCTTTTACTTCTTCAAAGTGCAAATTATAATCGCTTGGCGTCGGCAGCAGCGCAAGCGCTCTTCGGAGGAATGCTGCGAAAATTGATTCGCATGGATGGTGTCTATCGCGTTTTAGCGGTAACTTATCGAGTGGCTGACATTGGGGTCAGTAGCAATGAAATGAAATTTTCTCTAGATTCTGCTTCGGTTTTGTCGCTGCTTGTGATTGGGAAGGTGCATTACTGGAAACAAATGGGTTCTTTTCAGAATCATAATTTCACACGAGAGAAGATTGAGCCGAGACAAATATTTTTCAAAGTACAAATCATAAGCTTTGTTGCTGCTTGTGATTGGATAGGCGTATTGTGGAAAACAAATTGGTTCTTATCATAACCATCATATTACATGGGAGAACTTTGAGCTGAGACTGAGATAGTGTGCATCTGTCAATTATGTATATCTGTCTGTCAATAAGGATTAATGTTTCCGTGTTACAAGTTTTTCGAGTAGAATTCAACTTAATCCGTGCTAATACAGTTGTTAACTCTGATCATGAAGATTCCGACGCCGGTGAAAATGTTGTGATGCAGTCCTCAAGATCAGATGTCGATGATGAGCGTGGTGACGTTGAAGAAAACGTGTCTGGTGTCGCTGATGATGGCGAACATATTTTCTTCACTTTTAACACAAGACAAACCCAATTTAGATCGGGCTGATTGGGAGTTCCAGAAACGATTCGTGGAAAACGATTTTGGTTGCGCATGTGATGTTTGTGCTAGAATCTGGTTCAGGAATGATTTGAAACCAATCTCCAACTCTAATGCTGTCGTGTTACTTACGGCAAATTATTTCGAAACGGTGGAAGGATTTTCGGCGTGTGCTACGTGTCGAACAAGCCTGAACTGCGGATCAATTCCCACATTGTCGCAATCAAATGGCTTTACATATCCCAAGTTTCCGTCCAATTTGCCCCCGCTGGACTCACTCACCACAAGACTGGTGTCTCCCAGGATCAATTTCATGCAGTTTCGTCGTTTGCGGCATATTGAAGGTTTGTGGAAAAGCTATTTTACTTGAAAATTTCTTGAAAATAAATATATGATTTTACTAATCTATTTTCATTAACATGCAACAGGTAGTTTGGCAATAATCGGCCAAATTATCAACATTCCAGTCGACGTGGCCCAGATGGTAGGTGAACTTCCCCGCCAACTGGATGACGACTATGCTATCAACGTGTGCATCAAGAAACACTTCATACACAAATCAAGTTACTTGACCGGCTACTTGAAGAAAGGTACCGTTAAAGCATGGCTGGACTATCTGGTTACTACACCGCTCTACAGGTGGAATGGAATTGTTTTCAATGAAGAAAACTTGGCTGCGATCGGACAAACAGAGCAGACGGATATTTCGGAGGTCCGTAGGGCAGTATTCCTTACACGGAAGAAAAAAAGTACCCAAAATTGAGTACTTTTAAACTTACTTTTGAGTTATTTTTTCTCTTCGCTTTCATCCAGTCTTTCTTTTGTTGTCAAAAACAAAAGAGCCAAACAATCCAACGACGCCAGTTCAATACGGGAAGCCAATTTTGAGTTTTATCACCTGAGGTCGAAATTGAGTGAATTAAACTTAAATTTGGGTCAATAAATTTTCCGTTGGGTACTTTTTTAACATGGGAGTAAAGGCACTACTTACTCTATTTTGGGTTCCCGTACGGATGTTCGAGGTTGGGTGAATTAAACTCACTATTGGGTAGTTTATTTCTTCCGTGTAAAGTCGTCGGCGAGATGAACGAGATAGAAATGATGATTGGACAACAACATACACTCATGTGGAATGAAGACAAGTTTCTGGAACATGCACCGGCACAAAATCAGAAACCTGTCCTGTCTTTCCCCGATATTGTCGGTGTAGCACCAACTTAGAATTCGGAAGTCAGGACTTCCGAACCGAACTGTCTTCCGAAGTTTTATATGTCAAACTAATTGATGCGTTGTTTAACGTATCTTTAGGCGAATCCAGCGCACTACTTCCGAAGTTGGGAAAGTTGCCTATATCTGGAGAAAAATCCAACTTCGGTATAAACGTTCTAACTTTGTTCCAGATAGACAATATTTATCTTGGACATCCGAGATGCTTCAACCGTGAAGTCATGCGGCTGCGGGTATCGAAAGGATTAAACAATACCTTTAAATGCATGGGCACTGCCAACATAACAAGGGCACAGTCCGCAAAACCGCAATATCAACGCCAGGAAACATATTCAGAATTTCAAAATAAAATCTTTTACACTTCACGTAATCCTACGTCCAATTGGCGGTCGTGTCTTGGATACAACCTTCTACTTTTTATGCCTTCCTGACCTAGCGAGAGCTCATTCGCTGACGTCTGCACCAATCAGAGCGTGGCAATGGAATGATGCAAGAATGATGCGGTACTCATATTTATAGGTTCTCGTGAATTCAATATTTTGCTTTGAAAACAGTTTTGGGCCTATTGAAACAAGTTTTCGGATATTATCAAGCATGAATATGAAAGGCATACTTGAAAGCTGTTGATTGAGTGGTTAACTGCAGAAAACTGTTCAATAGGGCAAAAGCTATTA
>NW_026943717.1:0-60695 GCF_024139115.2 Armigeres subalbatus
TGCTGTAATCTCATAAGCGAATGCTCCGCCTAACAATTATAAGTTACCGCTGACTTTTAACGATTTTTGTTCCATACGCTTAATTAATTACACCCGCTATTAGGCCAAATATTCAGGGCCGGTCTCATTACAATTTTATAAATACTAGAAACCAGCCAAATGTTTATTTGTCAAGATCACTTATTTAAGGGGAAGTTTAAAAGTTGATTAGATATTTAAAATTTATTAAATGGCACTGTATTAAAACCTATGACTTTGTAATTTTCCGTAGAAGCGGTGGATTCAGAATTTCTACTGCTTAATCGTGATTATAGTTTATAAAACCAAACATAAAAGTATTTTTCCAATTCTGCATCTCTTGAAACTTTCCTCGTTTCTCTTGCAGCCACTATCTACGTGGTCGATTTTCAAAAGCATTATTATCCAACGATTCCTCTCCTGCTATTAACAGGAAACGTAACATTAGGGACTGTCTCCTTTCTTTTTCCTGTACATCCTGACCTGGTTCGCTTTAACTTTTCTTCATTTTCGGTCGACTTCTTTATTTCTTTTGGGGCTTCGCCGCCAGTGACCAGTGGGTCTGCCTCTGCAGCGATGTCCTGCTGGGTTCCAGTCTAAAAATGCTTGTTTACAGATTTCCTCACGTTTCCGCCCTACGTAGAGTGTGGCCGACCCAGCCCCACTTCCGATCCTGAATTTCTGTTGCTATCGGCACCTGGTGACAACGATGGAGCTCATTTGAGATCCAGTTGTGAGGCCACCAGGCCCGAATTATATACCGCAGGCATCTGTTGACATGAACCGCAGCGTTGAGTGTTCTCCACTGATACACACCATGTTTCGCTAGCGTATAACAGCACAGATTTCACGTTAGAGTTGAACGTATTTTGGTGCGTTCAATTATTCGCCTGTTTTTCCAGATATTTTAAAACTCGCAAAGGCAGCCCTTGCTTTATTGATCCGTGCGCCTATGTCGATCTTGGCACGTTTGACGCCATTTCTACCAAGATATTGAAGCTTTCAACATTCTCCACTGGTTACTGTGAACTGGAAGGATCACCGTTTACATCCAACGATTTGGTTTTGTTGACGTTGATGAACTAAACCTGCCGAAGAGGAGCGCTCGGCAAGGTCGTATCAGAGCTGCTACCGCGAGGAGTGCAACGTCATCCGCCAATTCGAAGTCGTTTAGGTGCTCCATGGTTATAGGCTGCCATAACAGCCCGCGGTTTGGTGCACGGTCAATCGCATCGACCAGAATCTCATCGATTACGATGAGGAACAGTAACGGTGATAGAATACATCCTTGCCTCACACCAGCTACGACCCGGATAGGGTCGGACAGGACCCCATTGTGCAGCACTCTACACGAAAAGGCCTCGTACTGTGCTTCGATGAGGCCGATGATTTTCTCAGGAACCCCTTGCGTCTCAGGGCGCCCCACATATTCTCGTGATTGAGACGGTCGAAAGTTTTTCGTAGTCAATGAATACCAAGTAAAGGGACTTTGGAATTCGTTGACCTGCTCCAAATGATGCGGAGCGTGACAATATGGTCCACAGGATCTTCCGGCACGGAATCCGGCTTGCTGCCGCCGGAGAGTCGCATCGATCTTCTCCTGAATCCGGGCTAGGATAATTTTGCACAGAACTTTGAGAACGGTACACAGCAACATAATGCCTCGCCAGTTATCGCATACAGTCAGGTCACCCTTTTTGGGCACCTTCACTAAGATACCTTGCATCCAGTCGACCGGGAAAGTTGCGGTGTCCCAGATATTACGAAATAAACGATGCAGTAGTTGAGCGGATGTCATGGGTCAGCTTTGAGCATCTCGGCTGATATGCGGTCGACCCCTGGGGCTTTATTCGATTTCATGCTTTGGATGGCTGTTTGAATCTCTAGCAGTGATGGAGCTTCGGTATTGACGCGTGTTATACGTCGGATCCTAGGCAGATCATGCCGAGGTGGTGATGGCCTGGCTGGCACTTGAAAAGTTGTTCGAAGTGCTCGAACCAGCGTTTCAGCTGGTCAGTTGGGTCGGTCAATAACTGATCATTCGCGTCTTTCACAGGCATCGTTGCATTCATCTTCGCCCCGCTTAAGCGTCGTGAGATATCGTAGAGGAGGCGAATGTCCCCGGTTGCGGCGGCTCTCTCTCCTTCGTCGGCCAGAGAGTCTGCCCACGCTCGCTTGTCCCGTCGACATGAGCGTTTTACTTCCTTCTCAAGAGCCGCGTATCGTTGACGGCTTAAGACTTTGGCTCCTCTGGTTTTCGATCGCTCTATCGCGGCTTTGGCTTCTCTTCGCTCCTCTATCTGTCAGAAAATTTCCTTCTTGGTCGTTGCGCTGTCTTTCTCCACACGCCATTAACAGTCTCATAAAACCATATCATTCTGCTCCATTCTTTCCTGCACTTCACTAATAACTTGTTCTTCGTACTCTTTTTTCCCTGCGGTGGGTTCGGTGGGCTCTTGCTTCCTTGTACCGATCTCTATTCGATCAGGTACCTAACACCAACATCCGACTTCTGGCAACGTTCTTCTCGTTTGTCACTCTCTGACACTCCACATCGAACCAACCCGTCCTTGGTCGCCTCTGTACAGTGCCTACCACTTCTCGTGCTGTTGTGCTCACCACTCCATGAATCGACTCCCATAGAACCATTCGTCAAGCTTCTGGCGGTACTCAGCCGATATTTCTTCCGCCAACAATCGCTGGATATTGTAACGCATCGTTCGCTTTGATCTTTCGTTCGATACAGTTGACTACCGTAATCGAATTTTACTGACAACGAGGTGGTGATCAGAGTCAATGTTCGGACCTCTGAATGTCCGCACATCGATAACATCCGATAAATGGCGCCCATCCACCAGAACATGGTCTATCTGGTTGCAAGTTTCACCATTTGGGTGTCACTCGGGTATGCTTTCGGATGTTTGCTGTCGTGCAAAGTACGGTGCTACTGATATTACATCCCTCTGGCAGCATGATGAAATTTACTAATAATCAGGCCTTTGTCATTGGTAACGGAGTGAAGGTTCTCCCTACCCATTATGGGATGGAAAAAGTCTTCTCTACCGACCTGAGCGTCTCCGATAACAATTTTCATGTCATGCTTCGGGCACTCTCCATAGACGAGTTTAGCATTTTCCGACTGTTCTGACTTAAGTCGAGTCAAGTACGAGACACTGAAGACGACTCTCTCACAGTTGAGATCAGAAATACGCATCTGCAAAGATAACAAAAAGTGAAAGCCATACTAAACTTTGTCTCCCAATGTATTCTTGTGAAGCAAAGGCGTAGGCGTGCCAATCCGGAGATGACAAGTTCGATTCTTGGTCCGGTCTAGGATGTTTTCGGGATGGAAACTTTTTCGGATACCCCATGGATACACTATTGTGTATACTTACCACACAAGATGCATAATCCATGCAACGGCGAGCATAGAAAAGCTTTCAATTAATAACTGAAGAAATGCTAATAGAATATTAAGTTGAAAAACAGGCCAAGTTCAAGTTGGAATGTAGAGTCATAGAAGAAGAAAAGGGCAAAACTCCATAGGCTTTATCAAGACATTCATGAAACGTGTTCTTCATGTCATTGGATTTATGGTTTGTCGGTGCGTAAACGTTGATTGGGCTGTAATTGAAGAATTTGCCCCTTATTCTCAACACACAGATTTGTTCGCTAATGGATTTCATCACTCGCTTCATCTGCTTATTGCCCCATCACTACGAAACCAACTCCATGCTCTGCTTTCTCTGCCGCCGCTGATGATCATGGATGCCCATATTTACGTATGTAGTGTTGGTCGTGGGATCCACGAGCTCGAAATTCCCCACGTTCTTCGGTTCTGGCTGCCATCGGACTTCTTGAATAGCGGCCCACGTTCACTCCAACCTTCATTGTTGTTCACGATGGCCAGGAGGCTCACTCGTCCAGGCTGGTTTAGGGTCCTGACATTCTAGGTGCCGAGTTTCCTATCATAGCCTCGACGAGAAGAATAACGTTGCTATCGGGTCCGGTTGCCAAAAATAACGTTATCTTCTCATCTCCATTTTTCATTGGTATTTGAGAGTCTTCAGTAAGCTTCCTTAACTTAGGTCGCGCTACCTACATTACGCTTTAATGAGGCCGCCATTTTAGGTATAGCTGACTTCTACACAGCATTTCAATAATCAGCCGCTGGGTACCAGCCAGACGCTGACTAAAATTTAAGCCGCACCTCCTGGTGGACAGGACACTCGAGGCGTACTCTTCTCACTCTAGCTGATGTCAGAAGGACAACAGTGTTCAGGCTGCACTAGCCTCGTGAAGTACATAACCCTTAGCTGGCGGTCTTTTGTCATCATCGGACGACACGTAGAAGCGTGAGATAGGGAACCTTGTAGACCAGAGCTATATTGGGCGCTAACATCCTTGATGTCGAATCACGCATAGTACGTAATACGCAAGCCAGAAAATATGTTTGCGGAATTTGGCTGGTGGACCAAAATCTCATATGAAACCTCGCCATATTCATATCAACTAATTTTTCTACTGCGATCTGCCAAATCTCAGCTAAGCGTCGATTATGATTATTGTGTTCTTAAGTAGACAGAATTCTGTAGGAGACAATCTAACAACTCCGGTGAGATCCACCCTTAATTGTTTTCAGATTGGTTTTAGAGGTAGGGTATCCTTTTATTGCATATAATGGAAGAATATTTAATTGATTATGAATGTTCTCCAGTAAAATATCAAGTAATCTTCATGGAGTGAGAGTCCGTAGACCTCTGAAATAACATCATAGCATTCATTTATTAAATTCGCGTATTAATAATGTCTTATATCTAACCACAAATGGTACCTTTTCTTTATAAAGTTATCACATCTACCAGTTCCTCCTATGCTTGAACCACTTGGAGAATAAAGATGCCACAACGCACCCTCTCTCTAATCCTATGATGATGGACTTTCTCAAGGTAGTACAGTGCCCTGAACAGTGGATTTATCACAATCGCTAACCTACTTACCCATTGTATCTTCTTCTTTAGGAAATGCATGATGACAAAGATCCCAAGCAAGCAAGTTGGTCATACGAAAGGGCTTGTGACATCCATCCATACTTTGAGGATTACGTCAGTAAAGCAGAAGGAGATCAGAGCAAACCATTACGCTTGGAGAACCTAAAACAAAACAGTCGAGATTTGAAGTCGAAGATATCCAACACTTCGTTACTACAGTTGCCAGCCACGTGCAGGAAGTCGGGTGCCAGCCGAAGAATCTTTACCCACCGTTCCGATTCTACCACCTACCAACTATTTAGTTACATAAGAAGCACTTCTCGAGAATTTGCTTACAGTGTTCTAGAAGGTTAAGAACTTTCAGTATTTTTATTCGCCTATTGTGACATTCATCCAGTTAATCTCTATCTAATGTCAAAATGCATGACATGACAGCGATTATCTTGTACCACCTTGTACATTAGGTTCACATTGCCGTTAATATTAGGATCTGCAGCAAGGCACTGAAAGTGTAGTTATGATTGGGATAAATAAAAAATCCGATCGCCTTCTTCTTGAGTCCTTAAAGGATTCTCATATTTTTTACACTACCAAAACAGATAGCGTTTAATCATGGTAATGTATGTATATGTTCTCGCAATGCTAGAATGGAAATAAACATGATTGAAGGAAGCAATCAGTATTGCTAAACGTCTATTGTATTATGTATTGAAAATACTTATTTTCCATTCATGCCATTGTTTATAATGGTGTCAACTGATGTTGACAATTATGCTTGAAAAGATGACACATTATTAGACTTTTGAATCAGTTTTATATATTTTAAGGATCTCTTAATGGCCTCGAAACTGACCTTTAATAATGCCATTAAGAGCAGCAAGAGAGCGTGCTTCGACAACCTGTGCGAGGGTGCCAACGCGAATCCGTGGGGTAACGCCTATAGGACCGTTAATGGAAACCAAAGGACTCAGTGACTTTCTCCTTGAACGATGCAATGACCGGTTGGCGAGGATTATCGAAGTACTTCTTCCCGTCCTGAAGCCATATGTCCCTGGCATCAAGTGCCGTTGCAAGGCGCTGGGAGTGTGGCTGAAATGGTGGCTCCGGTGACGAGACGAAGATTTACTCGCATTGGCTAATTCCCTTCAGATGAAAGAAAAGCTCCAGGGCCTGATGGAGTTCCAAACGGTGCATCTACAAAGGCAGCGATCATAGCGAAACCGAAACATGTTCAGGCTAGCTATGCGGAGATGCTCTATATGAGTGTCGTATGTGAGTGTCGTGTCTGAGAGATGGAAAGGTAGAAGTTGGTACCGCGAGGAAGGCCGGGGAAGCCTCCGTGGCGAACTCATCATCGGGCGGCAGACCAATTTACTGATCGAACCACGATGCTCTCGAGAGGATCATCCCCCGTACACAGAGGGTGCAGCATGGATGCAACCAGTTTGGTTTTCGGAAGGGTAAGTGCACGGTGGACGCTATCAACTCAGTGCTTAGAGACTGCAGGAGATAGCGATCGAACCGTGAAAAGGTGAGAATCTCGATGCAACCGTGCGTTACGACACTGGACGTGAAGAACGCATTCAATAGCGCAAGAAGCTGGGATGCCATCGCGCTCTCGTTACGCCGGGCTTAGCCTGCCCAGTGGGACTGTACTTCTGGATCTTTGGAAAGCTACTTCCAGGAAACCGCGTGCCAAGGCTATACGAGACCGATGCCGGTCAGATAAGCAGTGTTCCCATTACCGCAGGAGTCCCGCAAGGGTCAATCCTGGGCCCAGGTACTAGTGGGAACCTGATGTATGACCCAGGGTTCTGAAGTTAATGAGCTCTCTCTTGGTGTGAAGATAGTCGGCTTTGCTGACGATGTAATCCTAAGGAGTCTACACAAGAAACAATTCGTTGTAGAACTAAACGCAGCACACGCGATCAGCACTGTGGTGGACTGGATGAGTGCGAGAGGCCTTGAGCTCGCTCAATAACCGTCAAATAACGCCAATAACCGTAAGTCGGCAAAACATGCAGTTGTTCACATGGAAAACGTCGCGATCACTTCAAAGCGGAGTCTGAAGATTCTTGGGGTCATCATAGTACGACAAGATCACCTTCGGTAGCCATGTCGAATATGCGCATGCAAGAAGGCTTCGACTGCAATAGCGCGCGCATTATGGAAGATGATGTCCAGCAGTTTCCAGAAATGTACCCCAGTAGACGTGAGGCTACAGCGTTCTCAGAGTGATATTCTGCCTACCGCACGGTATCGCTTCGACGCATCCTGCGTGATAGTGAGCATGATGCCAGTCGGGCTGAGATGCATCCGGGAAGACGAGGAGTGTTTTGAGCTACCTGTCACCAGAGGAGTACGCGAGCGTGCCAGGGTGACTTCGGATGCCAGATGGCAGCGGTAATTCATGATAATTCCTCGAAAGGTAGGTGGACTTCATCGGCTAATTCCCTTAACATATCAAGCTGTCCGAATGGCTACGCTGTTTCCGGACGAATCCTGCTATTGATAAAGGTCGAAAGACAAAAGGTACAGAAAGAGGACGTAAAAGGTCGAAAGTTACAAAAGGTCGAAAAGACAAAAGGTCAAGAAAGGACAAAACGTCAGAAAGGACAAAGCATCGCGAAAAGGATTAAAACGTCAGAGAAAGGGACAGAAGGTCGAAAGGACAAAAAAGTGTCGAAAGGTCAAAAGGTCGAAAGTGACAAAAGGTCGAAGGATAAAAGGTCAAATAGGGACAAAAGGTACTGAAAGGCACCAAAAGGTCGAAAAGACAAAAAAGATTGAGGGACAAAGGTCGATCAAGAACAAGTTGATAACAAATTTTGTGTATTCTAAAGGAATTTGTGAAATGCATTTAACTTCAAGCAGAAATTACACACCTATCTCATTAATTAAAGTTGAAGAATGAGCAATTTTCAAAGAAGGAGTAATGACTATGGAAATAATATTATGAATAACATCTAGATAGTTCTGTTAGAGAAGAAAAAGATTGTTGAATTAAAGACCTGTGGATTGCGCGGGACAGAGTTGTCCTATACAGTTTGCAGTAAACTTATTGCTCCTTTATTTTTCATTATTTTTTTCACTTCCTTTCATTTTAACTTTTAACACTATTTTAATAAAAATTTATTCAAGGAGTGCAAATTATAGATGTATATCCAGGTTTTCTAAATGTTACTTGATCACCTGTCAAAATAGCAAGTATCGCCTCAGCCACGCAGATTGCGTGCATTAAAAATACACCTGCGTGTAATACACGCCGGATATTTATGTGCGGCATTATACATTTGACAAATCGAAGTAACATTTTGAAAACTCCAAACATCCATCTATTAGTTGTACTTATCATGAATTATGTTTAACTGTTAAAAATTGTGGAAAATAAAAGAGCAAGATTTTTGCCAAGTGTAGGCCAACTCTTGACAAAGATTGATTCTCTCTACGTTTCAGTTTCTGTCTATTTCCCAGACTGCTGTTCGCCGCTCTTGCATTTCTTATTGATATTTTTTTCGACCTTTTGTCCTGTTCGACGTTTTGTCCTTCGTTCGACCTTTTTTCCCGTTCGACGTTTTTGTCCTTTCGACCTTTTTATCACTTTTCGACTTTTGTCGCTTTCGACCTTTTGTCTTTCGACGTTTTGTCTTTCGACTTTGTCCTTTCAGACCTTTTGTCCCTAACCTGTTTCCGACCAGTGGGTACGAGAAGGTCGCTGCAATACCCCTGACTGCCCAGAGTAAGTTGATGTAAGCTGCAGAGCACATACTGTTCGTCTCGAGATCTGCAACCACTCAGATTGCCGTTTGCAGCTATAAGAGAATCATGGCATGCCGAGCAGCAATCGACAAACGGTACTAACGCGATTGGTTACCCAGGGTTAGAAGGCGAAAACTGCCGAACGCGGAGAAGTGTGAAGATAGATCTTATTCGCCTCATACCGAAGGTAACGGCGCAACCCAGGTGGCAAACCGAGATCGTCACCTCGAAGCGTGGCAGAAGTGGCATGAATGAATAGGTGTGTGCATGGACTGCACACGCCATTGCTGGAAGTGGCACAGGACATGTTGGTTTCTATGACAACTGATAACCACCGGCGGCGTGACAGAGGAGTGTGGGCGATCACACAAGTCGATCTCACATGGTATGTTTGAGGTGAGCATCCAAGTTAGACTCACATGGCATGATAGAGGTGGGCATACAAGATCAGACTTAACATCCATAATATTATTTTGGTTTTATGTTGGTTTTATAGCACTCTTGTAGAGTAAATTATGGTCTTCAAGAGCGTTATAAAACTTTAAATGTTACTTGGGATGGCATGATAGGGTGAGCACACAAGTCAGATGGTATGATGGTATGACTCTGGGTGGGCACACAAATCAGACTCACATGGAGCGTTAGCGCGAAGTAAAAGCGTAGAGTGCAATGATTCGTCGTACTGCGGCGTTTTGGGTGAGCTGCTCCGGGATGTACAGCGGAGTTCAAATTCTTCAGGGGGCGCTTTGCTCTACGGCTGCTGACGGAACCTTAGAAGCGATGGGGTAGGGCCCATTCCGCCCTGGTGGATGGTGCTGATGGCGCTGGAGCTTGAACCGACTGGAGCTGTGTGGTTGTAACGGTGGGACGAATGGAATCGTCTCAACAGGGCGGTGATAATGATGGTTCACCTCGTTGACTTCAGGAACACGGTTCTTCTTTCGGAACGTTCCTTGGTAGGGAGCCTTCTTCCGGATTTTCAGGAACTCGGGGCCTCGCTTCCCGGGCAGCCCGCTTCGGTGGTCCGATGCTTGTCGCTGCACAGATGGCGCACTTGGGATCAGCTACCTCATTTTGTCGCACTCCGTCAGTTGGGTGGGGCTTGCCACACTTGCCATTGCAGCGCGGTTTCAGTTTCTTCCTTCATGCCCGAGGTTGAGACCAGTTGGTGCACTGCGTAACGTCGCGGTGCACTGGGCGATCATCGCTCCCCGTCAACGACGAGGGCATGGATTGATTATCTCAACCAGCTTCAGGTCATGGAAGCCAGGATTAAGTCTACAAGTGGACCAGATAAAGTTGGTCGGGATACCTTCTTGACTTGTCGTGATAAGCAATTTGTGCATGCATGACTGGCATTGGAGATCCGCTGCGCTCTCCAATTCCTGGATGAGCTCATTTCCATCCATGTCATGGGAGCCCTCTTATACGAAGCCTTGAGCGTCTTCGTGCCAGGAGGTCATAAGAATTTGGAACTGTATCTGTGGACCTCGAGGAACTCCACGACTGACGGCGATGGTCCGTGTTGGTGATCATAACCTTAACGCCTTCACTGCATTTTGAGCCGGAATTTGCCAGGCTTTTCGCGATCAATTCCTGGATTTTTGGTCGTCTGTTGCGCGGTCACCTCGTTAAAACCGGCGGGCACTTCTCCTTCCGTACCGGGTTGGCGAGTTTGTGGCAAGCTGCGACTGCTGGTTCTTGCGCTTCTTCGGCCCGGGATTGCGCCGGCGTCATGCCAAGCAAGCAACGGCGAGAACACGCTTATCTGCAAAAGCTGCTTGAGGGGTTACTCGCGCCTTACCCGCGCTTAGTGCTCACTTTACTCGCGACCGAATCTGGCCACAGAGTACTCCCATGACTGAGTCCGGGAGAAAATAACGCCAACGCGACGAAGCGAAAACGTAAACAGCAGAATGAACGAGAAAAACACTTGGAAAAAATGCGAGCAAAAAACACGTCCATGGGTGCTGCTGTCTCAACCGGAATGAAGGAACATCCTTGACACCTCGCTTTTATAATGGATTGCGTCACCTTGAAAGGAAAAATATAAAAAGAAGAAGAAACAAGCGTGATGACGCATGTGCCGATGCATTGATGCACATGTGTGTGTGTGGAGTGTTTGAACCGGTTTGGAACTCTTGGTGCCACGTGTGTAGCAGAGGATTGATTGGCAAAATAGGTGAATTTGGGGTTGGCAGTGCATGTTAGCGAACAATCAGAGTTTAAATGTTAGTTCATAATTCGGAAACCACCTAATTGACATTGTGTATTGACGCATTTGCCCAAAATAATACGCGGTGCTCCTCAGAAGAAAAGACGCACCGCACTTTTTGCTACCTATAATATACTATAATCTCATGAAGAGACAACATTGCGGCATTTCCTTGGATGCAGTTGAAGGCCCTATCAAAGCGACAGTGTGCCGCTCAAAGCGCACGTGAACCCAGTGAGTGCCAATTGGTATGGGGAGTGTTCCTACTTCGGTAGGGTATTGCGTGTGCTGCTTCAGCAGATTGCGAGTGATCTGCTTGTGTTTAGGCTGGAGTGTCATAGTGCGTCGCCACCTCGAAGCACAGCAGAAGTTTGAGTGTGGACTGCGCTTGCTGATGTAGGTGTGTCGTGGCGTAGTATCATTGATTGATCCCTATTGGTATTTCAGATTACGGCAGAATAGCAGTGGAAATGAAAAAAACATTGACCCGCTTATTTTATACATTTATTTGAGATGGTAGGAATATTTAAGATATACAGAGAAAGTGAAATCGAGCTCCGGCGCCGCTGGTACACTTTAAATAAACAATATTTTTTGTTACTGCTTCCTCACTACATTACTTTTATGTCATATTCAGTTAGAAATATCGTTACAATCTATATGATTAATTTCACTGTTTATGCAGGAAAAGAGCTCTGATTCCCTATAACGACTCTGCACAAATGCAGCAAGCGATGCTAATCGAGCCCCTATTCGTAGCGAGTAAGAAATAAACTAAAACGCAAATATTTCAGGAATCAACTAATTAGGGTGAAGCTCTTAGAAATTTTGACATAAAATAGGCAATTGTTTTTTTTTCGCTAGGAACACCTAATGCAGTGAAGAACAGGAAGATATCTGACTAAAGCCGCAAGTTCAGTTGTTTTATAATTTGAGGTTGAATACATCAGCATACTCGAACCAGTCTTCATCGATTGCTGTTCAACAAGTTCTTCTAATCAGAGCTTGTCCGGGAACCGGAACTTTTCTAGCCGCCTACGACGGATTTCCTACTCATTTTGAACTCTCTTCCGGCCTGGGACATTGCTTACTGCCATACTACCACCGCTGCTACTAAGCTATTAGCAGAGTTGCTTGGCACCGATTGTTGCCTGATCTGGGTGATAAGAAAACTACTGTTTGCTGGTATGCTCGGAAGAGGCTCTTTGTTGAATTTTGACAAGGAATCATCATCGCTGCCGAGATCTTCCAGTTTGGCAGTCGCTGCTCCCGTTGGAACGACTGATGGATTAGCACCAGTGAGTCACGGGTCGATTCAACAAAGGAAGCGTCCAAATCTGACACTGGGACTGGCTAGCTTGAAGTTTGACTTTGAAGAACTGTCGCGCTCTCTACAGGAGCAGTTGCCGAGAGGTAAACGAGTCCGCCATCGCAGTACTGATTCATAAGTGCCACTGATGCATCGAGCCAGGAGTTAAAATTCTTTGGAGATGCTATTGGAAAAAGAATATTAGTTATATTCAGTTAGCTGTCTCACACTGGTTACATACGCCAGTTGATTCGCTCTTCGACGTGATGACGTTCTGTTGCCTTTCCATGGTTCGTAGTTCTCCTCTTCAGTCAGGGTATCCAGGGCAAATTGGCACCGGTGGAAGGGGCATCGCGTAAAGTGAAGTCTTACCCATAAATGGAATCGGAGGAAGTACTAGTGGCAGCTTATATATTAATGGAACAGCTGCTTGTATTTGCCTGCATTCATGGTAAAGGTACTGTGGGACGAGAATAACTGAAACAACACGCTAGAAACGCAAAACTTTTGCTAAACTTAGTTAGACCGGCTGTGCACCAAGAACTACCCAGCGTTCTAGAAGCTGAACGATTGCAAAGAGTACAATACTGGAGGTGACAAGCTTTCAAAAATCAAATAAATGCTAAAGAAGGCCCAAGTTCAAGTTGATGAGGATGAGTACCGTGCAGTTCTTTAGCTTTCCATGCTACCATCTTCACAATTTTTATACAGCAGTGGATGCAGTACTAAAGTACTCCTACTAAAACGATACATGACGTACACAAGTACCGCAGAAGAACCCCCGACAATCATAGCGTAGTCTTACCAGATGGTATCCTTTGCGAGGACATGTTTTCTTTTTTCAGACAATGTTCTCCTGTTCTGCTTTAAGCCAAAAATGTCCTCCTTTTGACTTTACATTGGCCAAACAGCAGCCAACCAAAATTCATATACATATATTTAGAGTGAATGCATCTATCAGGCATTCTTATTACCATATCCTACAAGTCAACAGATTGCTCGGTTGCACACAACAGCAAGATTCCTAAAAACTTGTGGTGAATCGAAACGAAGTTCGCCGGAATTTTACTAAAGTTTATTTTTATTATTTCGTTTCTTATTGATGAGTTCCAACAATGAAATCAAATGATAATCCGCAAAATTCCGAAATAAATTTAAGCCATTACTCCAATTGATCGTCTGAATGATTCCGAGTCGGCAATTTGAAATAATTAGATTATTTTTCAATCGGTTTGATTTCTGCAGCATTGTGAAAGCGCTTAGACCCTATGTTGCCACCCAAAAAAGCTTCGGAATACTTCATTTAGACTTATCCAGTTTAGGATCCTTAGGATGCCCATGCAATTGTTTTCCAAACAAAGAAAGCTTCTGAAGCCAGGCAAAGCATCCACACGGAAGCAAGTTTCTGATTTTGAATGCAAACTTCTGAGATGGTTTTCTTTTTACTCTTTACCAGTAGGTACGATGTTTTAGAATAGAAATTCCTTTATTTTTTAGAAGACTTAGTGACCTTTCTCCATAGTGTTCTGGATCTTTCGGAAAAATACTTGGAGACGTTCCGGGGCTACCTAGTCACTTCATAGGCTCTAATCTATGTAGCCCTTAGATTTCTATACCAATGGTTAGGAAATGGTAACTATTAGGTAGCTAATTTAAAAAAGTGTCACTTTTCTGAACTTTCTGGAGCTTCCGGATAATCAACTACTACGTACACATAGGGTCAAAAGAAATGATCTTTGGCATGTTCAAAAAATATATCGATATTTTGAATCGATTTCTACATAACACAGGAACATGAAACTAAATTCGGCATGTAGAGGTTTTTGATGGCAAGACATGTTTGTATCATGCGTTGAAACCCCTCCCCGCTCTAGAAGCTCTAGAAGAAATGAAACAAAAATGTCTGCAGAATTCGAGAACTAATGAAGCAACTGAAATCTAATTTGGCATGTGGAGGTTTTTGGAGATAATAAATATTTCTATGATATTTCGTCTCCCCTCTTCGCTTTAGAAGGGGGGAGGGACTCCTATACAAATTATGCACATGTTTCTCTTGGGAACTAGTCAAACAAATGGGGCCAAATTTGGCATGTGGAGGTTTTTTGAGGTCAAGGAATGTTTCCTGTGATGGTTTGGAAACCCTCCCTGCTCTAGAAGTAGAGGAGGCTCTCTCATACAAATCGTAAAACAATTAAATCAGCTGCAATGTATCCTGTAATTTTGATTAAGGTGCTCATCCCATCCGATGCTTTTTCAGTTAACTTGCCCAAGTTCTATGAAAAGCGCACCAGCGTGTTTTTCTTGACTATGTTTATTTTCCCTAGCGTTCATCTTCACTTAGGGTCACTAAAGTGGATCAGCTCAAGCGATTGAGCGGCATGAGATGGATCTCATGTGCAGCCCATGGGTTTGTACATAACAACTCACCAGCAGAGCATAATTTAGAAGCGCATCACCTACTTTGCCCATACGAGAAAGCTAAATATGCGTCTCATGCACCACCAAGTTAAGCCAACATGCACAAAATTCCTGTCTATACAAATTATACATATGTTTCTCTCAGAACGTCAATCAAACAAATTGCGCAACAAATATGGCATGTGGAGGCTTTTGATGACAAGGAATGTTTTATGATGGTTTGAAACCCTCCTCGCGCTCTAGAAAGTTAGGGGGCTTCATACATAAACAAGCTGCAATGATTGCTTCTGAAATTACAATGTTCTGAAAACTCGGATGTGAATACGTACATTAAGTGGAAGATTATGATTTGAAAAATGTATTGGAGGTGAGTAGTACTTTCCTTCGATGGGACGAGAACCCACGGCTATTAGAACGCTAGAATAGTGGAATCACTGCTAGAAATTGAACTATGCGTCCAATTTGGGAATCTTTAGCTCATTCCGTAGCTGCTAAGTTGCGAAGGCCGACGGAAGTCTTTCGTAGCTTAGTTGGTTAACACTACCGTGATAAAATTACTAACGCGAACTACCGTGATCAGAAAATCATGGGAACTAAATTTTCAAACAGCTGGTTCTCAGCCATCTTTTGACCGATTTTCACAATTCTTTTACGGATGTCAGTTATGTTTCTAGGGATGCTCATTTTTTCCCTAGAGGGGCGTAAGGATGGTTTTTCCAAATTATAGTAAAAAATAAATTACTACTAATAAACTACGAAAACCCGTGCCAATGGAAACCCGACATGTCCATGCCAGATCGTAGAGGCCATATGGACGATATTTCACTCATTTTTGCCTAAACCAGATGTTCTAGGCTTTCCAATGTGTTCTGGAGTTTGGGTCAATTGGTCTACCAAGTCAACTGCGCTCGATAGCTATCCGAAATCGACCATTCATGTCCAGAACCAAGCCCTGTAGAAAGCCCACGCGCTATGATTTCTGGCAGCTCAGATATGCCCGAAACCAGGATCTTCTAGACTCTCCAAACTGTTCTGGAATTTGGATAAATTCGTCCTACTGTCAAGTCAACTGCGGTCGATAGCCATCCGAAATCGACCAGTCATGTCCTATAAAGAATCGTGAAACCCCGCGTATTTGCAGCTCAGATATACCCAAACCAGATGTTCTCTCCAAACTGTTCTGGAGTTTGTATCAAATGGTCTACCAAGTCAATTGCGCTCGATAGCGCTATCTGAAATCAACGAATCGAAACCCCATAAAAAGATCTTTAGAGCCCACTGAGTATGATTTGCAACTCTAGGATCTCCAATCTGTTCCTGGAGTTTGGACCAATTGGTCTACCAGGTCAACTACGCTTGATAATATCTGAAATCCGACCAGTCAATGCCGATAAAAGTTCGTAATTTGCCATGCCATTTGATTCTTTGTGTCTCCTAACTGTTCTAAAAGTTTGAATAAATTTGTACTACCAGATTAACCAGATCATTAAACGGAGGAAATCAAAAGGATTTTCAGCGCCAATTCTGTAGAAACTTTCTGCAGAATTCTAGGAAAAAAATGCCGTGTGAATTCCGCAGGAAACTTCTGGAAGTATTCCAGAAGAAACTTTCGGAGGAACTACCGGAGGATTTCCTGGAGAAACTTTTGGATGAAATTCCTTGGAAGGAACTTCCGGAGAGAATTCCTGGAGGAACTTCCGGAGAAATTCACTGGAGGAACTTCAGGAGGAATTCCTGGAGGAGCTCTGGAGGGAATTCCTGGAGTGAACTTCCGGAGGGAATCCTGGAGAACTCAGAGGAATTCCTGGAGGAACTTCCGGAGGAATTCCTGGAGGAGACTTCCAGAGGAATTCCTGGAGGAACTTCCGGAGGAATTCCCTGGAGAACTTCCGGAGGAATTCCTGGAAGAACTTCAGGATGCATTCCTGGAGGAACTTCCGGAGTGAATTCCTTGGAAGAGAACTTCGGAGGAATTCCTGAGGAACTTCCGGAAGAATTCCTGGAGGAATATCCGAAGGAACTCCTGAGGAACTTTCAGAGGAACTCCTGAGGAACCTTCGGAGGAATTCCTGAGGAACTTCAGGATGAATTCCTGGAGGAACTTCCGGAGGAATTCCTGGAGGAACTTCCGAGGGAATTCCTGGAGGAACTTCCTGGAGGAATTCCTGGAGTGAACTTCTCCAGAGAGTGAGATTCCTGGAGGAACTTCCGGAGGAATTCCTGGAAGAGACTTCCGGAGGAATTCCTGAGAGTGAACTTCCGGAGGAATTCCCTGGAGAGGAACTTCCGGAGGAATTGTGCAAGTGGCTTCCTGATAAATTACTGGAGGAACTTCCGGAGGAATTGCTGATGAAACTTCCGGAGGAATTGATGAAGGAACTTCCGAAGGAATTGCTGAAGGAACTTCCGGAAAAATTGCTGATGGAACTTTAGTAAGAATTTCTGAAGGAACTTCCGGTGGAATTGCTGGAAGAACTTCCGGAGGAATTGCTGAAAGAACTTCCGGAGGAATGCCTGGGAGAACATCGGGAGGAGTTCCTGGAGGAACTTCTGTAGGAATTTTTGGAGGAACTTCCGGAGGAATTCCTAAAGGAACTTCCAAAATAATTCCTAAAGGAACTTCCTTAGAAACTACTGGAGGAGCTTCCGGAGGAATTCCTGGTGGAAATTCCGGAGGAATTCCTAGAGTAACTCAGGTTTCAGAGTGGCTTTCAGCCGTAAATAATAGCGTTGACAAGTTTATTTCATCGCTGACGCTTCGATCCGGGGATGGGATGTAATCACCCATTCCTGGAGGAACTTCCGGAGAAATTGTTGGAAGAACTTCCGGAGGAAATCCCGGATGAACTCTTAGAGGAACTTCCGGAGGAATTTCCAGAGGAATTTGCATGAAGCTCATCTGCACTGAGCTTCGAGTGAAGAATAGGTTCACAATAGTTTTTGATGAACCGAAGAATACTCTAGTTTAGAGAAAAGCTTCAAATGGAGGGAATATCAAACGCATGGGCGCTCTACAGACCATTGATATGGCATACATGACTCGATTGATCCTCGCCTTTTGGTGTACTCTTCAAAGATTAGTGTCATGGTTCAGTTCCTATCCTCATCATGAACGAGTTTTGCCCAGGTCAAGAGCTACCTCGCAACAACAAGTATTTCATCAGCGTTCTCCAATAAATCTGGAGTCCCGCAAGGCAAGTAATCTGGGACCAAGTATTGTTCATGCTCTTCTTCCAACGATGTCGCGTTGCTTTTAGGGAGCTGATTTACCAAACTAACGTGTAATGTACTGACGATTTAAAGCTGTATCTTGTTGTGAAATCTGTTGAGGATTGTTGGCGTCTACGTAAAGCTCCTTCTAGATCAGTTTTCCGAGTGGTGCCATAAAAACAAGCTTGTAATCCATGTTCCCAAATGTAGTGTCATCACGTTCCATCAAATTTTAAATCCCATCCGCTTCGACTACAATATCGCAGGTGAAATTTTGGCAAGAGTTAACCATGTATGTGTGTGCCAACCTGGGCGTTTGATTTACAGCGTTCAACCTGATCGTGTCACAAGCCACTCGAAGACTAGGTTTTGTATTCAAAAATATCCAAAAGATTTTAATGACTGGCACTGTTTAAAAGCATTATACTGCTCACTCGTCCGCCCGATCCTTGAGGAAGTGCTTCTGTTGTTTGGCTACCCATCCGTTCATCAAGTTTCGCAGTTCCGAATTGAACGTGATATGAAGCGCTTCATCTGCCAAGCTGCTGCGAGATTTCAAGTTACCTTGGCGAGACCCTGATGCAAATTTAAGCCCCTTATCCGGAGCAGACATGTCGACTACTGGGAATCGATCACATTACAACGCCGGATAGAAATATGACAGTATGCGTTGCTTCTTGCTAAGCTGATAAAAATGCGGTGAGATCGGGATGCCCCAGGACTCCGATCGATGCTAAGCGCCCGTATACTGAGTAGAAATTTTATGCGGCATTCGTTACATTGCTTGTGCCCAGTTTCCACAGGACATCATTCGGATATAACGAACCGATGAGACGCTTGCATACAGAACGAGAAGACCTCTTGAGTTCAATGAGCCTTCCAGTGTTTTTTCCGGAAATAGATTAAGAAGATCAAATGTATTTTATAAAAGGAAGTTGTCCATGTAGACTTAAAGAATCCTGATGGACATAAGAAAATAAAATAAATAAATCTCAGGATATTTCTTATTGAGTACAGTTGATCTGGTAGACTGTCAATTCGATACGAACTTACCAGAACAGATTGGAGCTTCTAGGGTATCTGATTGTGCGTATATCTCAAATTACCTAAATCTTTATGCGTGAAATCTTCGGTTAAAAGTATGGACTTGATTTCTTGATTTGAGGACAGTTGACGCGCACAGTTGTAACTTGGTAGACTCAATTGATCTAAAACTGCCAGAACAGTTTGGAAAACATAGAACAATTCAGTTACGTGATATAACTGAGTCGCATATTATACGCATTGGGCTCTACGGACTTAGGCATGGACATGACTGGCTTGATTTCGGATAGTTATTGATCGCAGTTGACTTCATAGACCAAATAATCTAAACCTCCAGAACAGATGATAGAGCCAAGAACATCTGGTTTGGGTGCCAAGCTGAAGCTGAAAAATCATACGCATGGGCTCTACGGGCTTATATGGGCATGACAGGTCGATTTAAAATAGCTATCAAGTGCAGTTGACATGGTAGACCATTTGATTCAAACTCCAGAACAGTTTAAGAGCCTAGAACATTTGGTTTGGATATATCTGAGCTGCAAATCAGCGTACGCGTGGGCTTCTACAAGATTATATGGACACTTGACTGGTCGATTTCGGATAAGCTATCAAGCGCAATTGACTCTAGAGACCAATTTATCCAAACTCAAGAACAGCTTGGAGAACCTAGAACTTATCCGGTTTTAAGTAAAACTTCAAGTGAAATATCGTTCATATGGCCTCTACGAACTGGGCATGAAGATACCAGGTTTACAAAGGCTTCTGGTTTTCAAGTAGTTTTCTTTGGCAAATTCTACATATCATCTTTCGCCAGTTATAGCTCACCATTTTGGAGTCCGCTAGGGATGTCCAGAAGAAACAATATTGTCTCACACACAGTAAAGTCAATGATAGAATAGTGTTATAAAACATTTTTGAAACCTGTAAGTGTTGTTCACATTAGAAATATGTCACGTAAATAAAATTTTTACTATAATTTGGAAAAACTTCATCCTTACTCCACGCCCTCTAGTGGAAAAATGGAGCATCCTATTGAAACATCACTCACCAGTGCAGTGAAACTAGATGAGATGGGTAAGACATCTGTAAAAGAATTGTGCGAAATCGGTCAAAAGACGGCTGAGAACCAGCTGTTTGAAAATTTAGTGCCCATGATTTTCTGATCACGATATTCGGCGTGTTAAAGCACCAGTCTAGCGTACTGAGGGTCGTGGGTTTGAGTCCCATCGAAGCGAAGAAGTAGTTTAACAATAGCCATTTTCTCAAATCCATAATCTTCCATAGGAATAAATCCATTATTTACTGTCAACTTGCCAAAATTGGCCATTTTTCAACCACTCCATCCTCCTATCATTACCACTCCCCTTTTTGTATAGAACATTCAAAATTTGTTATGGACTGCCACACTTCGGACAAATCCCTCCCTTCTAATCGTTAAGTAATTTATGGATGATCCCATATTCCCATCTGAGTTTTCAGATCATTGTAAATTATTGTCCAAGACTGATGGTCTAATATCCTGAAAATAGGCAATTAACTTTGATTGAACTGATTAATTTCTGTATAACTCGAGAGTTAATCAAGCTTTATGGAATCTAATATGACATGTAAAAAAAGAAGTTTTGACGTTTGCTTCTGCCAAATGATATCGCATCGCAGAGCAAACATTAAAACTTAAATTGTGAATACAAAATAGATGTTTATGCTAACTAATTAATTTTAAACAGAGACGAAGTTACGTGTCTGCTAATGGAAAATAAAACAGTTGAACTTTAAGAACAGACTTGTGTTCAAACGAAGAGCCAATGCATCAACTAACTTTATAAAATGGAAAAATCTTCTTGATATTTAATATCCAAGCTCTATCTGGATTACAGATATGCAGATCGCATGAGAGGATTCTCTTAAATCGACTTCCCTCTTTGAAATAAAGTGAGCGACAGCTGATTTCTTTGTGGTTTTATCACCCCAGAACGATAGAAAACAATGCGAACTTGCATTCTGAGGTGATAAAACTGTAAAGAACTCCTCTGTTTGCTGCCATTTATTCAAATGAGGGGTAGTCGACGAAGAGAATTCTCTCTTGCGACATTCGCCCTTTTACCAGATAGAGCTTGATATGTTGCTGAAATTATGACAAATGACCATTAGGTCAAACGACTATTAGGTCAACCGGCAATCAGACCAAACAACTTTATGCCGAACGACCATTATGCCAAACTACTTTTTATGCTAAACGGCATTTGGCCAAACGACCTACAGCAATTATATATGTAGGTTAGTAAAGACATCAAAAAAACACTATACACCCAGGTTTTTTTTACACGGTTTGGTTTTGGTCGTTTAAGACCTTCAGGGTCAATGAAGCAATGAGTTAATCTACCAAAAATTCCCCCAAAAAATCAAAAGAAAATTCAGAGGTATTTGAAAAGCTGTAAAGTTCAGGTTAACTATAGAAATTAATAATTTCCAACCGCGTAAAAAACCTGGGTGTAGCAATATCGCGATAATATCGGGAACTTGAGAATTATATAAATTAAACCATTTTACAAACTTACTATTCGGTTGAACTGGTCCCGTTGCGGCGCCTGTGAGGCAGTTCGATTCCCTTCGTTCGCGGCTGGTATTGTGCTTCATTCTTTGCCTACCACTTGCCACTGGATTGGGTATCAGCCGGTCGTGACAAATCGTGCAGAATATTTTAGCCGGCACGTTGGACAAGTTTGCTGCCGCTGGAACCACGATCGCAAAGCATGTAATTTATGGAAAATATGTAATACAAGGAAGTTTCTTTCGAATTGCCTTAATCATCTTCGCGACGATAATTATGGTATGTTATCGGAAAGTTGCAATTCCTCTCGAGTAAGTGTCAGGGTAAAGTGGTGTTCATGTTGCGAATAGCTCTTTTCACGATCGGGATCACGTCGTTGAGAGCTTTTGCAGAAATTTCTAATAAGTTAGAGAGCCAAATTAGTAAGTTCTCATAAAAGCAAAAGAAATTTGATAATTTTACCTCATTGTGCAGTACATTGGTCGGAATGCAAATAAGGGAAGCGTGTAGATCTTTTACCATTAAAATAACAAAGATAAATATGCCACAGCACGACACGGAATGAATCCAAATAATGAGTTCTGTGTAGAGTAAGAATACTGCTTTTGTTCTCCATGGAGTATCGGAGGCGCAACTCTGCAGCGTGGAACAGTGTACTTGATAGCTGCTGTTAGTACCATAGTCATTAAAATGAGCATACTCGAAGCCAAATACCAATTGGACGGTGGCTCCTTTAGCAATTATGGACTTGTATGCGGCTGAAATAGCTGATAATAGTCCAGGACACTGAGACACAACAACAATCCGGCTACTCATGGTGAAATATCTATCCAATCACGGGACTTTCGTTCCGATCCTGTAAAAACTGGTAAGTGATGAATTTTGTATTGAGAATTCAAATGTAATAGCTCTTATATATATAAAATTACTTTTGCACAGCTGTAGTCCTTCAAGTACCAAATAAGTATATAAAACTACTCACATAATCAACACGATCTTCAGCAAGCCAATGGAACGACTTCAGAACAGTAACACAGTGAATAATGCAACGAACTTTGGGAGTTGAAGTCATCTCGGAAAACAGTGAAAAGCAAGACGGGTTTTCAGTCAGCATATCGCCGTACCAAAAATCGCTCTCCATCAGATGCTCCAAATTCGGCGGCTCGTAGTGTAACACCCAGGAGAAAACTTTCTTCGGCTTAATTTTCCCAACATCAGGAACCAATACCTGAATGATTGAATTATAGATGACCTGCTGAGGAAGCAAATGTAACATTTATTTCATTAGATTATTGAAGATGTTATCAAATCAATGATACGGACACTTATACTATGTTCGGCACTTCGACCCTGAAAAACATATTATTCAAAATTACTCGACAAAAGAAAGCTCATGTTATAATTCACTGCAGAGATTTGGACTTCACCTTTACTGACTAATGTACAATACAATTTCTGTTTTGAGCATTTATTTAAATATAACGATTGTAATAAGATTAACTTTTAGGAAAAAGCATTTATCCAAAACCCTATATTTTTGCTAAGGATTGCTGATAACTGACTGACAGCTGATAAATCACAAGAGTTGCAAAAACTCCTTGCGGTTTTGTTGATAAATTCGTCGATAGTTGACTTTTAACAACTTATTTTGTTTCACCTGAAAGCGCTCCCCATGGGACTTCGCACAATCACGCTATAGGGGAAGGAGGGGCAATATGCCCTAGCTAAGCATAGACTGCTTTTATGCCTTAGCTATATCGATTTTCATGGGTGTTTCACTACCCCACGCAACAGTTAAACAATGTATAGCTAACTGAGAGCCCATATTCAAATTAAGAAAAATCTCAATCATATTGATAATATTCACATTTCAAAAAAAGAAAGTGGTGATATTTCGTTGCCCGGAAAACTCTATGAGGGCAAAACGCTTTTACTTTGAAATAGCCAGCAGCTCTTAGAGAACAACGTACCACGCGTTCAGCGCATCAGCATTCTGGTATGGACAGTGCACTTGGAGACGCCGAGGTACATTGTAAGGAGTAGTCCTCCATCAGGCGTTTTGCCTCGCCATGAAAATACATTTCATTAAAATGCCGGGAAATTTTGAGTTTTCAATACAATTCCTATCTATGTATGTTGACACTTTTTCGCCTAACCTACCAAATTCCATCGTCTAGTTTTATTAAGGCTATCTCAAACATGATAAAATATAAGTGAATACCCGAAATTCGCTTTTAATTGCCCTTTGAAGGCAGGAAAGAAAGAGCTGAGAGGCGTTTCAGGGCCTCTTCCTACACTGCCCATAAATTCATGTCATGTTATCATGTCGTCATGTTTTGTGATTTCCTATCTACATGGGACTGTTATGAATTTATGGGCAGTTAACAGAGTGAGACATAAATTTATGGCAGAAACTCTGATTTGTGCAATTTGCACAACATGTGAAATATTTAATTCGAAAATGTAGGTATACCACTTCCTTCGTGTGGGGTTTAATCCCACTCATTGCTAAGGTCAAAGAAGAGGCCGAATTTTATCAGAAATGGGGGCAACAGAGGCCAAAACAGATTTCAGGAGCTCTTAGGAACAAAACAGTGTGATTTTTTGGTACATAAGGATTTATGAGCACTGTGAATTTTCTGGAGAGGGTCTAGCGGAACTGCGGAAGCGGGTCTGCCACCCCACGCTGTATTCACCCGGATTGGGTCTCAGTAGATTGGAAGCGTTGACGTATGAGCACGAGGGACCTCGAAAAAGATATACGGTGTCGAGGCTGGCAGGGCGCAAAGGAAAAACACTGGAAACCGAGTTCTTGATAGCTTTGTGTATTGAGCTTCAACTATAATTAAGATCGGAAACATGAAGTATAATATTTCACAGTAAGTATTCAATAATTACTCTCACCAATTCGGTGGGCCTATATATCTTGCTGCACCTGCAAAGTACACACACTAAACCTCTACTTCTAGTGGCCTAAAATTCCAGTTAATTAAAATTATCTGATATTATCTTCATTTTAATATTATTTTCTCACTTTTCTTTTCAGGATTTGTCGGAAGGACTCTACTGGACCACAGACTGGACAGACTGCGACGATGGATTTCACTTGCTTATGACTGCGGATAAAAATAATAAATGTATGTGGATGAGCTTTGACCTGACTCAACTCAACCTCACTTCCTTGCGACTACAATCATGGCAACTGGTCGCCAAAGGTATAATCCTACCGAACTAATCAACTTAATCGGTGGAAAATCGAATCGAGCACTACACGCTTAATTTTCTGAACCGTATTTTAATTTTCAAATTCTCTTAACCAAATTCACTGTTTTCTTAAATCGTAAACGTCTCACTGCTGCTTCAACGTAGCTGGAATGCTGGCGAAAGAATGACCGGAAGAGCCTGATGACAGCTTATCAAACGCGATCGATGTTGGCATTCCCACCAGCGTCGACGCGGGCGCTTCGGCAGCTGACGTGGCGCTTTGACAGGCTGACGCGAAGTGCTCCTTCCAGATTCGGTCTGTTGGGCAAGGTTGCCCATCTTGACGGCTTCTGCGTTAACAGTCTCCCCGGTGTGGTCCGGAAGTTACTCCGGAGTCTCACGATGATCCTTGAGGTCAAGCAGGGCTAACCGCCCGAGACCAAACCCGCACCACGCTCTTTTTGTCCAATCCCCTGGCCACGACGGCCTGGACGATGCTCTGACCATCCGGATTCGAGATCATGCGAAGGTGATTTCGTCCCTCGTTCCCCATCCGTTTTCGCTTCTGGTCGGTTCTGCGACCATCACCAGATCTCTCCTGGTTCCTAGCGAACGAGTTTCATCGAACCACTTCTGCGGCTGTCGGCGGATCACCGGCAAATATTCGACCAACCAACGTCTCCAGAGAAAACATCCAGCTGACGCTGGATTAGTTCCCAGTGATCTCCCCAGGATTTCTTTCGGCGGACTAGTTCACTTTGGCTGGAACCCAGACGCTAGTATCGTTGCTTCGTTGATCTCTTCGTTGTGGATCACCCTGCTTAAAAGCTCAACACCAAAAAGTGATTCGGTGTAGAGTGCCTCCGACTCCTCAGACTCTGGCGGCAGATACGTCAGGAGGCCTCGAGTTCATAGCCATACGTTCAAAGCCTCCACGACCAGTGTCTGCAGCCCCTCGTCATCGAGTTTCTCACTCGAGCATTACCTGCCTCAGTCATAGCGCGTTTTACTGACTTCACCAGGCGTTCCCATGCGCATCCTCCCCATGCGGTGCTCCTGGCGGAATGAAGTTCCACGGTTTAGTATTGGTACTAGTGAAGGTGTCGGGGACGGTCCCTGGCTAATCTGATGTCATGCAGCACTCGGTCAGCACCGCCTTGGAAGTTTGTTCCGTTGTCACTGAAGAAGAATTCCTGGCGGGTGGGCCTCGGCGACCCACGAATCGGCGGACGCAGGAAATACAGGATTCGGTTGACCCGAATTAGTGTGCCTATGCGACTTCGAGATGGACGGCACGTACTGTTAAACAGGTGAACAATGCGACCCAGCGTTTGACGTTTGATCTTAACCAGCTTGACCAGCAGCGGCCCGAAATGAGTCCACCCCTGTGTAGGTGAAGGCCCGTTCATGGTGAGCCAGGCGAGCAGGTGGAAGCGGCGCCGTATTGGCTGGAACTGCTGGTTTCGCTCCGGCGGATGCTTGCAGAACGTACATTCACGGCTTGCACGCTTTTTGACCGCCACTAACCGCAGTGCTTAGCCCAAATGCTGCTACGGCTGGCGGATCTACAGTTAACCACCGTTTCTGTTATTTCCGCCGACGGTATCGCTTCCATGGTATCGACGAACGAGAAGTTCCGTGATATGATGATTTCTCGGCAGTATAATTGGATGACACGTTGTAGCCGTGATGTCTGCAGCTGCTCCAGAATCCGGCCACGTCTGGCACGTAGCAACCCGTTGTCGTCCATAATCGGCAATAATCGGTAGATGGAGCTGTAGTTTCCCGATAGCCTCCTGCCCGGTTTCGTTCAGGTAACCTTGTTTGGACAGTGCAGCGATTCCTCATCAGGGTAGGAGTCGTACTGCACTAAACTTGCAGTATCGTGGTTTTCTGCTGCTCGGAAGTTCAGACTGCTGAAGTTGCTCCTGTGTATTTCGGGTGCATCTTGGTCGTATTGCGTACGAATCGGAGAGCCGAATACGGTTGCTCGTAGTAGCCGATCCCAAGAAGAGAATCGGTCGAAGCTCAATCACCGCAGCTCCGAATGAACAGTGGTGCAGAATCGATGCCCGCATCTCCTCGGTAGTAACCATCACCGGCTCTTTTGGATGAGGCCACTCTTCCTCCGGTAGGCGCAGGAAGTCCGGACCATGGAACCACTTACTGTTTGGAGTCGAAGTACGGACCGCTGCCCCATTTGGTGATCGCTTCATCACTGCTGGGTTTGACGGTTTGGTATGGCACCCATCGCCATTCTGCTTGCCGTGGTATGCTCCCCAGAATCTCTCCTACTCTGAAGGACAACAGAATTGGTCGGTAGCTCCTAGGGTCTAAAGCCATGCATCCAGGCCAGGGCTGTTCCTGGAGATCCGTCCAAAACACCATCTTGGATACAGGAATACCGTGTGATTTTCTCGGACGAACTTCGATAACGTGCGCCTTAAAGACACAGCCTTGTATATGGTTCTAGTCTGGAAATAGACCACGGCTTTAGCGGAGCAACTTTGGATTTGGCAGCAGTTAAGCAGCACCAGCGGACCCATTTCTGAACTAATAGTGCGCAGATAGATCGCACAAGAGTACGCTACCTCGCTATGCGTCGACGAACCACATGGAGCTCGGAGCGGGTTGTGATAGGTCTTATGAAGTTCGCATGGTGGAAATAACATTCTAGGGAATACTTGCACCCGGAGATGTACTCAATCATCTGCACTTACCATACCATTCCGCAAATACGTTTGTGCTGACTTGTTCGGGGTCCCATTGATTGCCTTCTCTCAAATGTCTTGGATAAGAACTTTGCCATGTGATGAGGAACAGTGAGAGCAATCCCAATGGATCAAATAGAGTCATCACGCATCGTGGCCCTGCCTCTTTGTCAGCCGCGTATTGTTGAATCGATGACTGGTTTCTACACTCATCTGGGTGGAAAAGCTCCAGCTCGTCGGTTGAAGGACTCCATAGCATTCCGAGCACTCTCTCTGCCATTCACTCCGTCAACGAAGTTTCCGGTTGCTTTTTCGGCTGCAAGTACAGAACTTATTTTCGTCATTCCTAGCATAGTGCTTACTGTTCGACCATAAGTTGTGCAATTCGAACCCTCCGTTGCCGTGTACGTGTCGTACCTCACGTGCCACTTTTATACTTCCTCTTCCGTGCTGAAACTCGCTTGAATAATCTTGTCAACGTAGTGGTCGACTGATAATCAACTTTTACCGCTTCCGGATGCAACTCTCATTGTTGCTCAGCGTTCCTGTTTTAACGAACTGTGCTGATGTTGATGAACAAGTACTGCCGAATATGGCCCAACGTCCATCAGGTATACTGTGGGCTTCTCAGACGGGTTGTCTCGCCACAGGAAGCGTTGGGGAGTTTCATCATGCTTTTTCGGATTCGGATCTGGTGGAAACATCTCCTGGATATCCGAACTGGCTACCACCCCGTACAGTCCGGAAACGGAAAAGAATCGCGGGAAGAGAAGGGAGTTGATCTGGTCGCGCTTTGAGGAGTGCACTGTTGGGCGATACGCCGTCGACCTTAGCCACCAGCGTCCGAAATAACGCGGACTTTCCCCAGTTTCTTTGGGTTCATCACCGGCACTCCGACTGGGAGGTGCCATACTTCTCCTTGGATCCGCTGCTTCCATTTCTTCGCTTTCGTAACGCCTTGTGCGCGTATCCTTTTACTGCGTATTCAGCATGTTGCTTCAGTACAGATTCTCCTTCAATTGCCGTCTGTCACGATCCATCCTGCAGCTCTAGACATTCCAGCCGACGCACTGCCATGTAATAGCTGTTCAGAACTCTACGTGGTCTTCTTTCCAGAAGATTAGGTCCCGTTTCGAAGCGGTTTCCAACACGGTAAGTTGTGAAGCTCTCCATTATGGATTAGCGCCCGTTCGTCTTCCTGCTTCCATCAGGATTGCGCAACTGTCGGACATACTCCTGCTCCTTCAATGGCGAAGAAGTCTTTCACCGCCTCGTGAAGTGCTTTCATCACAGGAACATTCGGATAGATGTGGAAACTGTATGAATCTTGTTTACTGCTTTCATAGGGACCGTAGACGCACCAACTCTAGTCTTCCGGTTTTCACCTGCCACCGGCGCCGTCCCATCTTCTCCTTCTGTTGCTTTCAATGGTAGCGCCCAGCCGCAAAATTATCGATCCCGATAAGAATCTTCGGAACAGCGTTCTTGTAGCTGCTGACAGGAATGCCCGTTAGTGCTTGTGCTGCTTAACTGCCGCATCCACTTCTGGAAACTTTGGCAGGGGAAGGCCCAGGTTCTATTTTACGGTGCGCGCGTTTGGCAATTTTGTGCCGCTTGTCCTGCCCTAGTCCATTATCTCTCGGCGGTGACTCTGTTGGGAACCCTTCTACTCTACGCGTGAAGTATTCCCAGTCCAACGGAAGGCATAGGGGAGAGGGAGTGCCTTTTTAGTCCCAGCGAAGTAATCAAGTCACTTTCCCTGGCCAATGTCAGATCCGATCCTCGTCAAGAAGGCCGAACGTGTTGATCGAACTGTTCTCCCGTAAAGAGTGACGGGAATGATTCAGAACAACGTCCGAGGAACTCAGGTGCCGATGGGTGTGGTTTTCACCGACTTGAACGGTGGATTCTGATGAAGCTTTGGTGGGCCTCCTGAATGAGTGGAGAAGCGGATGATGACGGTACTGGCAGCCATTGATGTCGCAAGCACTTTCTGCCTCGGCACGCGTCGTCAATGGCTGAATAGACAGTTTTGACGCCAGACTCAAGCGCACGGACTCGTCTCCAACGATCATCGACTGGTCAACTGTTTGAACGCGTTACAATCTTCGTACTTCCGTGGCCGCTCTTGTTGCAGCAGTTCAGAGCAGCGAATTGAACTGCTTCGCCTTCATTCTGTCGGTTTGATCACCTCGATGAACGAGGCATTGACGCGACGTAGAGTTCAATCCTTCAAAGAAGTAACGATTTATTGTCAAAATTTTAACAGGATGAAAAGTGCCTGTAAAATTAATGAAATTTACAAACAGGTAGCATCTTGTGATTATAACTTCATTTAAGGAACTGAGACCAGATTGGGATTCTGAGTGGCAGATAATGAAGAAGTGCTTGGGAATCGCTACAATGTTTTAGAGATGATCGCGATAAATCAACTATCTAATAAAGAGAATCTGGTGGAGAAGAATGGCTGGAGTCGCTGCTAGCACAGATTAGCAGAGGCCGAAGAAATTGAATCAGTTAAATGGAAGAATTTGATCGTATTTGGATCAAGTCTACTATTAGGAAACCAAGTACATATTTTTGACGTTATTATACTTTTCTCCTCCTGAACATGCAAAAAGGAGTCATATGAAAATTTCTTTCACTATTGCTGAAGAAATCGTATCAAAATTTAATGCCGAAACAAACGTTCGTTACATATATGGTGACTTTAATCAGCGAGCAGCTAATTTTATTGTTGACGACGAAAATGACCATTTTTGAGTACCAATTGTAGGAAAGATAATGAAACACTTCAAACTCTCTATAACGACAAGTTCAAACGCCGGATTGCGTCAAGTGAATCATGTTAGAAATCGCAACAATTGCTACCTAGACTTACTTTTTACTAATATGACTGATGATTTCTGCGTGATTCCGAGTCATCTTCCCTCTATGGAAAAACAGAAGTGTTTCATGTGATTAGATACTCCACTTTTCAACCACGAGACATCTAGAACGTTGATGACAGTTTATCCGAACCCTATCTCGATTTTAGAAATACAAACTTACGAGCTTATTAAAAAATAACTTGAACTTCGTATCGATTTGGCAAACCCTTATCAGCAGCCTCAAATCCTGACCAGTAGCCGTTGTTGCAAATATATTCCTATCAAACATTGAGCGATGGCTATTAATGATGGCGAAAGTACCTATAAAGCAAAAACAAAAAATATAAAATAAAAGATTCCAGTGCGTAATTTAATAGGAGAATATAGTTAATATAAAAAATAGAAAACAAAAAGCGCATAAGCGTATAAGAATAATTAGGAACGATTCAAATTTAGCATATTATTTTGTCATTATGCTTGATGAGTTAGATTTAGAAATTAAAAAAGGCACATGGTGATTACACTTAATAAGATTGAACGCAATATTAAATCAGACTAATCATTTTTTCAACTATGTTCGAGATAAACAAAATCCAGTAGTTTTTCCAACAAAATGCAACTTGACAATAAAAGATTGGGAATAATTCATTTGAAGTCAGTAGCTTTATTTGCTGATTTTTTCAAGACGTTTACACAATACATGATAACTGTGATCGTGATTACTCATTTCTCTTACCTTCTGAGTTAGAAAATGATGTCATGATCGATAACCTTATCTCCCAAACGAAATCCTACATGCCCTCAAATCTTTAGACTCTTCGAAGTAAGTGCCGGCCTCTAGACCACCTACCACCCATACCTGTTTTAAATCACTTCCAAATGAGTTTATCAAACCTCTATTTGATTGGCTAATTCATCTCTGAAACACAATACGCTTCCTTCTACTTTGAAACAAATCGTTTTAGATACCAATTTTAAAAGTGGCAAAAAATCTGACGTTAAAATTACCGTGGCATCGCTATGTTGTCTTGCATTCCTAAGTTATTTAGATCCATTATTAACAATAAAATCTTCACACAAGTTCAAGGTTTAATTCACCCGTAACCAGCAGCACGGTTTTGTTAAAGGAAGGTCAACAACGACTAACTTGCTTGCAAGTTGTATCATTTTCGATAAACGCTTTAGATGGAGGAAATTATGTTTGAAGCCTCATACACTGATTTCAGTATAAAGGGCGTTTGACAGAGTTGATATTTCTCTCTTACTTTTCAAATTATCCAAGCTGGGCCTCAATCCCAGGTTAATAAAATGGATTGAATCATGACCCGACTGGCAGAACCCAGAGAGTAAGATTTGATGAATGTTTATCCAAACAAGTTAAAGTTACATCCGATTACCACAAAGGATCCCACCTTGGTCAAATTACTAATCATCTTATTCGTCAACATGATAGCAGATCATGTATTTGACTTACCTAGATATTTCAATTTACGCAGATGACATACTGAAACTCTTTTCTAGAAATACACTTAAGCAATCTGATCTACTAGTGTTTCAAGATGAAATCAACGAATTTTATAAATAGTGTAAGAAAATCATACAACTGAATATCAAAAAATTGCCATTCAATCTCGTTTACAAGAGAAAGATCAATACGGCACAAAAACAAATATATATAGGTCAGAAAACAGTTGAAAGATGCAAACTAATTAGAGATTTAGGTATCATTCTGGACTCAAATTATCGTTTATAGATCACTATAATAATATTATCTATAAAGCAAACAACATGCTTAGGCACCTCAAAGATTCCGTTTATAATTTCAATGATCCTTACACAATCAAAACTTTGTACATTTGCACATATTTAGGCCTCATTTAGAATACTGCAGTATAGTTTGGGCTCCGTGTCATAGAAACACATGTAAACCACTATAGAGATCAGTTCAGAAACAATTTTTACTTTTTGCGGCTTTTGAAAACTGAGGGTGAACCGTCTCCTGCCATTGCCTCCTTATGCAATCACATTTGATAATTAACCTAGAAGAACTCAAAAACGCAGAGGAATTCTCAGCCAGTAGCTTTTCATGAACGATATTATCGCACAAAGAGTGGATAGTAGTGAAATTTTGGCAAATATTAATTTTACGCCCTATCCAATCCACTTTCAGAAAATAAGAAGCTCTATTTTATATCAATAATCAAAAGAACAAACTCATGGCAGAAATGGCCCAATAAATAGAATGATGACATGTTATAATTTTGGCACATTGTGAAACAATTAGTGTAACGATAGGTAAAACTAATCTTAAAGAGAAGTGTTCTTTCTCTAGACAAGTTAGGTAATGACTTGAAGTACACATAGACTAGATAATAAGTATTTCTTGTACCAAAGTATAATTGGTCTACATTTGATTGACAGCAAATAAATAAACCCTGAATCCCATGTCCTTCCGGGCGTTTCCACTGCGTAGGAGTTAATGAATCCTTTGCCCTTCGGGCGGTCGCGAGGGTGCTTTCGTTTGATCTCTGGTTTCCGGTCACTACACTTGTCGCATCTCCGTACCACAGCTGCCATATAATCGCCGAAGGTTTTGAGATCGACTTCTTGGAGATCAACTTATACCCCCACCCATTATCATTCGTTGATCCGCAGGAAGTTTAGCGGCGAGTTCCTGCACAGCGGTGACGGGTTTGTTAGGTAGGCGCGTTCGTTCGTCTGCAGCTTCTATATGGTCTACATAACGCGCCTACACTGCCATTCCGAAGTCAGTGAGTCCTTCCGGCTTATCCGCTGACTTTGGGGCTGGAATTTCTCGCACCTTTGCGAAGCAGAGCGTTGATCAGCAATTCCGGTCGTCCGAACCGCAAGCAGAAGTGTCTCAGTGACCTGCGGGACTGCTGCTGGCAGCGCAACCGACAACTTCGGCCGTTTCAAGCGCTGGTCCAGACTGAAGCACCGTTGGAGGCGCAGCATATTTTCTCCATCTGTAAAACCACGAGCACTTCCGTTGTGCTTAGCGGTAGTTAGAGATGAAGATCGTGCCATTCCGCTGGGTCACCGATGCGATCGAGGAAGTTCTTTAGGCAGGACTGCCTTGCTGCTAACTGCTGCTGTGTTGGGCGAACTGAATCTCAAGTTGGGGAATCCATTACTTGGTTTTGTATCACGCTTTCGGCATTGTCGAGGGGCTGAGACGAATTAACCACCGCGAGGGGGAGGACGCGTTTCCGCTTCAGTTACGAATTTTGTTCGGCCGCAACTGGTCGGATTTAAATCGAAGAGAGCGCGCGAATAAATTTTCGCTGCTGCTCCAGAGAAATTCTCAGGCATATTATAAGTTCTACCGGGCGCGCGACCAATGCGCACTGCTCGCTGGTAATTCTTTAGTCGTGAGGGCAATGGCTACCAGATCGTATGGGTTTGTGGTTGCGCTAGTAGTGCTCAAGATGACGCTTACCTGGGGTTCCATCGTTCGACTTACCGGTGGCCAGCTAGTTTGTCTTACCGGCATCATAGCGACCATAGATCCTCAATTGGACTCAGCGGTTCCACCAGCTGCTCCAGATTCTGATGAATGACGGCCCTGACTGTATCGAGATAAATGCGAGAATTCGCTCGCTGCATCGATCGATTCGTCTTCAGGATGGTACCGTTCTTCAACTACACTTGCAGGACGTGTTCGCCGCTGGCTTTAGTGGCCACTGCCATCAGCAAGTTGACCGGAGCTGAACAGCGATGAACTGGCTGGCTTGTTTCTGCCGCCGATATTTGAAACTTCTCCAAAAGCTTCCGGCACATTTCGCTTGAGATCGTAGATTTGCCAGCTCTTCAGATGTTGGGTTGGCGGCGCGATGCTGCAACTTCTTTACTCCAGCGATCCTTGAGAACTATGAAGGCAGCTTTTCGGATCCCATACGGCCTTCAGAAATTCCACCACGGTACCTGGCTCGATCGCCGAGCAGGAATTGACACCATCACTGGAGCGGTAGTTTCCAGTGTATCACTGGGTGGACATCGACCGACGAGCATTCGGTGCCAGAGGGGCTCCAGGGAGGAGGTTGGGTGTCACCCCTAAGCGCATATTCGACGAAGGTGAAGTCGCATCGATGGTGCACCACCTCTCGTGCCGCCACTACGATAGCTCGCAATTTCCTCCCCATCCAGTACTCTGTCGATCAGTTTCTGCTAACGTCCAAGTGGCGCCGCTGAAGTTCCAGTTCCACACGAGCGCGTTCGATCTGCTATCGTTCCACTGGCTGATTCAGGCAGACGGAGGCATTACCGGTATTGAGCTAGTGTGGCTGAATTCACACTTCGGACCGATATGACGTCATCACTCTGGTGTGCAGCATGCGCGGTTTAAATCACCACACAAGAAGGATCGATCCCGGATGCTCTCATTTCACCTCCGGCGCAGGCGTAATGCTTCCAGACGTCGCACTGGTCGCACTGGACCATGTTGTCCACACTATCTGGCCGTTGGCGAGCCCACACAGTTGTATTCCTCATGGCCATCAGTTTGCGCTGTCTTCCATGTTGCCACGAATTTTGAAGATTATCCCGAGGCTGGCAGGGCGCAAAGGGAAAAACACAAACCAGTTTCTGATAGCTTTGTGTATTGAGCTTCAACTATAATTAGATCGAAACGTAAGTATAATATTTCTGAGTAAGTATTCAATAATTACTCACAATTCGGTGGGCCTATATATCTTCCGCACTTTCTTTATGCCACACACTAACCCTCCTACCTGGTAAACAGAACTAAGTTAATTAATTATCTGATATTATCTTCATTTTAATATTATTTTCTCGCTTTTTTCTTTTTCAGGATTTGTCGGAAGGACCTACTGGACCACAGACTGGACAGACTGCGACGATGGATTTCACGCTATGACTGCGGATAAAAATAATAAATTATGGATAACTTTCGTACAACTCAATTCAATCCTCACTTTGCGACTACAATCTAGCAACTTGTCTGTAAGCGTATAATCCTACCTGAACTAATCCTTAATCGGTGGAAAATCCAATCAGGCACTACACGCTTCAATTTTTCTGAACCGTATTTTAATTTTCAAATTCTCTTAACTTCAGAATTCACCAGCTTTCTTCGTCGTAAACGTCTCTACTGCTGCTTCAACGTAGCTGGAATGTGGCGAAGATCATGACCGGAAGAGCCGATGACGGCTTGTCAAACGGTTACGATGTCATTCCACCAGCGTCGACGCGGCGCTTCGAAAGCAGCTGACGTGGCGCTTTGACAGCTGACGAGGTACCCGCTGAGATTCAGTGTTGGGCAAGGTTGCCAACTTGGCAGCTACTGCGTTAACATACGGTGAGGATCACTTTTGCTCGTGTGGGCGACTTACTGCAGCGAAATATCCGGACCTCGCCAGAGCGACGTAGTGAACCCAGCATACGCCCTCTGAGTGGTTGGTCCTGTTCCGGTGTCACGTGCTTTGAACCGGTGCGTATTAGCAAATGGTATTGTGCAGCTTGACGACGCACAGCGATAGGAAAGTTGAGTATTAACATTATTCCCTTGTTGCGTTTCCCCTCTTTCCGATCTTGGTAGGTAATTTTATTATGGTTTGGTTGTAGTTAGTTTAGTTTCTCTCATTCCCCTCCTGTTGTTTTTATTAGTTTAGTTAAAATGTATGATTTTTCTCTCTAGTAGTGATAAGGTTGTTTGTTTTTGTGTGTGTGCTCTCGCTGCAGTGATTATTTTCCGCAATGCACGAAGGCGAAAACGGCGAGGGTGTATCGTATACCCAGTCGGACATCTTTCGTTGCGTTCTGGTGTTCCAGAAACTGATGGGAATTGGAAACCAACAACATTGCGTTTAACACCTCTGCAACCCCCGCATCAAGGCCTACCCACCCGACTCCTGAAAGGGCCATGCTGTTTTTCTTTCGACCCGAAGGAAGACGAATGAACGTTAATTCTGAGATCAGCAAGGATCTTTGAGAATTGCTTCTCGTCAGCGAGCACCATCGACGACATAGTCTCCGGATTTCCAATAAGTTGAAAGGGAATTCGCAGTTGGTGACCGAAAGCGAATAACGAGATTGTTTCCTGTCAGCTGTTTGCCGCTTTGAGTAATACAGAGTGTATTTGCCGAGTCAGGCGATTGAGATCGCGGGTGGTCTCCAGACTGCTGAGTATGACCACCGAAGATATTCTTCTTGGCTCCGGGTCAATTCAAAACCGTTCTCTTCCCCTGTTCCGATACTGGATTGCCGGCAAATGCAATCGGTGTCACAGGAGGGAGAGAAAAGGCTTACACCTTCTGACTCCTTTTACGTGACCTTTTCCGGCTCTGCATTGCCTGACTTTGTGATGATTGGCAAACTTCGATTGCCTGTTCGGCTGTATAGTGCGAAGGAATTATTTTTGTTTTCAAAAGGATCATCGAGAAGCGAGAAAATGAGAGCCAGAGACCCTCGAGAAAACTTCTGAAAACTGCATCGCGAGTGTCCCCCAAGCCAACATGGCAAAATCGGAGGGCAGGTGGGGAATGTTCCCCAACGTTCAGCTCCTGAAGTCTTTCTCCAGGTATGACGACCCCTAAATCTGTAGAATTCCTTGAAGGGATTCATCGCAATCTTTTTATTCGAGTCAAGTTTACCTTGGCACCGACCCGCGCTAGAAAAGAGTTTTGCGCCTTAACAGGGGTTTGTTTTTAAGTCTGCTTACTTTGCAGCACCAGCAAAATACAGCACTTAACAAGGTTCCAAATGGGCTGTAGGAAAGAGAGTAATTAAATGTAGAGAGAGAGAGAGAAAAGGTGTCGGTGTCACTACAGATTGGCTGCAAGTTAATTTTAAGTGAATAAATGAGTCTTGATTGAACCCCAACGCGGTGTGTACGCGTTTCAATTGATTACAAAATGAAACCAGTGCCACCCTTTTGACCGGCCGAGCGAGGTTAATCTCGCTCCGTCGGTGCGCTTTCTACCAGGAAGAACGGAACTCTCCGCCCTTCCAAGGTTATCCGTCTCTGATGTTCCCATTTTTTCGATTTTCCGTCGGCTGGTGAGCATCGTGAGGAATCCTCAAAGTGCTCAATGTTTACGTTCGCTGGCATCGTGGATTTCATCGCCGCATTCTTCAACGCTTCTGGCTATGTGAAAACATGGTCAATTCAATTCTTCCTCTTGTAACAACACCTCTTTTGGGTAACTGGCTTCCAAAAATGTACTCCTTGGTATAATCCGTATCCTTCGATGGCATTAATTCAGTCAACGAGGTTAATGCGATTTCAGTTCTGGTCTGGAACTGTCAGAAGCATTCTTCACAAAATTAGATATTTTCAATTTTTAATTAACAAATTAGAATGCGATGTTTTTTTGCTTTGTGCCAGGCATGGCTGGCACCCGATGTGAACCTCCATTTTCCAGAGATTTTTAACATCATTCCTTGAGATCGTGCAGACAGACTTCAAGGTATGGCAGGGGTGCTGTTACAAGGATCAAAACAGCACTCCTTCTATACAGTCGTTCTTATACCTATGTCAGGCACCGAAGCCATACGCTTATCAGGTGACTATCCGAGAAAAAGAACCCTCAGTATCGCCTCGATATACTTTCTTCCTCCAGGAACTGCGATATCTCGCAGCAAGGACATCTCCCACCCATCTGCTCAGTTAAGTGCCCGAGCCACGGTTACTTCCTTAGAGAATTTCACTCCCTGGAACAGGCTGGGGGAACTGGCGACGACAACCGTTCATCTGTGGATATACGACCTCTGCGACGAACTTCCAACATGACCATTCTTCAGAGCTTAAAATATTCATCTTCATGAAGCAACAAGTCCAATTTTTGACAAACATCGCATGAATATTCAAAACATAGAATGACATAGTCAGATGACTTCTCCACGAACTCATTAAACTTCGACTGTCACTGAATATGTTTACTTACAGGCTATTGACATCCTATTGGTTCAGCCATCCATGGCAGATCGTAGCCAGGATGTCGGGCTAATTTTTTTTCATGCTGCGTTTCAATGATGACAGCGAATATGTCTATTGATGATGATGACACCGCGCTTGTCACCGGGTCGTTTACTATGTGCGAATAAACATAATTTGCATTGTTTATGTTGATCTTTTACCACTAGAATGTACCTCGCGGATGAAAATCAGGATTCAGTCCTGTGTGATAAATCATTTACTCATTTGAAACGTGTTCCAGATTTCAGATAATTTATCAATTTGTAAAATAATGCATAAATATTCAATGACTAATATTCAACTGAATATTGACTGTTCAGGAATCGACTATGAATGTGTCGGAAGTGAACTGACAAATGAAGAAAAATGGTCTTCACTAAAAATTTTCGATTATTTTACACTCTGCTTAACACTGGAGAAGTTACACGAGTGGCACCTCCAGCAAAAGATAGCCGATTAGATCTTTCAATATGTTCGAGCTCACTAATAGTGTGTGTGTAAAGAGTGTAAAATAATCGAAAATTTTTAGTGAAGACCATTTTTCTTCATTTGTCAGTTCACTTCCGACACATTCATAGTCGACTGAAGCCAGTCAATATCTCAGTTGAATATTAGTCATTGAATATTTAAATCGTGAACTCATTATGAGTAAAATGAATTTATCACACAGGTGACTGAATCCGATTTTCATCCGGCGAGGCATTTTCAGTAGTAAAACATCAACATAAGCTAATGCTGAATATGTTTTTAATCTTGCGATATCTTTATTCAGCTTGACAGTCGAATGGGGAATGAGTTGATAGAGTAGTCGTCTGACCTGCTCATTCTATCTTTGAATATTTCATGCGATGTTTGTCAAAATTCGGACCGAAGTTGCTTCATGAAGATGAATATTTTAAGCTCTGGTAGTGATCGTTTGCCAATCGAAATATAAATCTCTAATGGAACATAGGGTAAGACGGTATAATATGCCCCCCTAAGGCAAAACCTTGATAACTTTTTATTGCCGATTTCACCAATTTGAAGAGTTATGTGTAGATTGTGATTTGCCCGCTTCTTTTTCTCACACTCACTCTCATTTCAGGTTGATCGATTTTTTGTTACAGAAATTTACCCAATTATAACCCGTACTCGTTAGATCACATGTAAGCGTGTACACTAAATCGATTCCATAACTGATTTGACGGCATCTATTTGTTTTCAGATTGAGCACTCACACACAAATAATATACATGGAAAATCAAAAGCTTTTTTGAGTGTATTAGTGTGAGAAAAAGATGAACTGTGAGAAAAAAAATCTCATAAAACTCTTATAGAAGTGCAAAAAGCGCAATACTTTTCATCATAATTTATACCAAACTTTGTATTGTTGGTAGTGCAAAGAAGTCATAAATACATTGCCCGTGAGAAGTCATATAAAATATTACAGATAACACATAATAATGCTATTTTTGAAAAGTCGTGGAGAAAATAGATTTCAAAAAGTGCCTGGACAATACGCCCCGCATCTTTAGTTAAAAAGACTTGTTCCATAGCCCTTCAATTGGTATTTTATCAATCACTTAATAAAAGGTTAGAAATCCTTATATGGCAGACATTTGAAAACCAACATAGATCCATTTAATCAGGTTTTTAAAATGTTCAATAATTTCCATATAATTTGGAAGCTGCTTCTGCAAGCTCACGCCACGCTTATGTCCAGGTTAGTGGGGGCATATCGTCCTGCCTACACTGGGGCGTTTTGCCCCAGTAAAACATATTTTCGAAAATCGTTAAGTTTTGGAAGATGGAAGCAATTTTATATCATATTAACCACTGAGAAAAGTTGTTTTTGTTTGCCCAACTGGGTGTTCCCGTGCAAAGTTTTGCGGACAGTATGTCATGGCATCGCTCCGCAATGTTGATCATCGACAAAACGCGAAAAGTTACATCAAAACTGTCACTTTTTTGTATTTTTTGCTCAATATTTTCATTGCGCCATACAAAAATGCTTCCACATTCACATATAGTACGGATGGTTTTAGCAAATATTTATAGGTACCCACTGATTTTGACCTTTGAGTTAGGTATAGTTTCCTGAGATATCAGCAAGGGGGGCGTTTTTGGCCAGGTGGGGCGCATTATGCCGTCTTACCCTTCACCGGCCTCCTCCGGTCGATATCGCATATGACCTCAACGAAGCCTGGCATTGGCTGAACCCAAAATGTACTGAGGCAATTGTTGACGAGGAACAGTCGGTAAGCCGTACTTCCACCGCGGGAAGAATATCAGTTTATATCCGAATTGATTCTTAACAGCGCTCTCCAGGCACTAGCACCGGCCGGTGCCAGGAGTTTCGGTCCAGTAAGGAAGCCATCCTGCGCACCTCGACCTCAGGAAACGAGCAAAACCATGCAACCACTGTCATACGAAAGAGCTGTCATCGAAAGCGAGATGCGCAATGAGGCCCCAGTCCGTGGTGGGATGACGAAATGTACAAAAACTCTATCGCGAGAAATCCAGCGGCGTTTAAGTATTTTCGAAAACATGGCTGAAACAGTCGTGCTTCATAAACTGATATAACGCTCTTGAGGACCAGTTCAAGAAGCTGGCTCAAGGCGAAGAAAAGAAAAAGCGATTACTGAGGCACTTCGTCGAGGGTTTGGTCGCGCGAGACCTCGAATTAAAGACACTTTGGTCCGTCGGGAGAAGAATGCGTAACGCGTCGTCGGTGAACGAAGATCTGTGAAAAGTTCACCACAGTGGAATCATTCGATTTCGCTAAGAAAGTCTGTCAGATTCCGTTCCAGTGAAATAAATGCTTCGGAATCCGCCTTTCAAGCTGACAAAGCTTAATGGTGACATGGATCATCTGTTTTCGATGGATTGAATTCTCATCGCTCTTCTTTCATGCTTAACAATTTCTGCTCCGGGGATGGATGAAGAATCAGGTTCAATTTGGCTGAAAAACCTCCCAGACGTCGTGCGGAAGAGGCGTTTTATTGAACTTCTATTCAATCGATTCATGGAAATGAATATTTAATTCCGGATGATTGGAGGGAGATGCGAATCATAGCCATTCAAAAGCCTGGAAAGCCCGCGTCTGATTGTAATTCGTATCGTCCTATCACGATGCTATCGTGTCTTCGGATGTTATTGGAGAAGATGCTTCTCCGTCGGCTCGACGAATGGGTTGAGTCAAATAGTTTTGTTATCCAGAAACTGGTTTAGTTTTCCGTGAAGACGCAAAGGAACGAACGACGCTCTTGCGTTGCTTACTTCGGAAATTCGTAACTTACCTTCTCGTACCGGTTATTCTAATCAGAAGTTGATTTGCAAGAGACCATTGAGATACTCCCTAGAACAACTCAAAATCTAGACTCTAAACAATACGATGAGTCTAGAAATAACTTTGGGAGTACTTCCTTTGGCACGATCGTTTCCGCGGATATTATCGCTTCGTTTCTGCTCATTCGTTGTGAGGTACTAAACCCATTGGTTATTGAGAATTTCAGGAAGCTGCTTGAACGTGTAATCCTCAAACTCGTTTTATGAATTTGTACTACTTTGGTACATGACGTTGGAGGTAGCCCCTCTCTTCGGATACAACCATGCCAAACAGGAGATTCATGGAATATCTGATTCCCATCAAAGTGCGATGCAGTGATACCTAGAATATTTGGCAAACAAATATGGGTACATGTCAACGCCGGACAGATTTTTTTCTGGATGGATTCAAAAATCGAGGATTGCAACTTCGGTTTCGGTGTACACAACGATTTTCGTGGCGCCTCCTTTAGAAATTACAGAAGCCATATTTCCGGTATACATTGCTGAATTAGCGGCTATATACTACGCGTGGAGTATGTTGCAGCACTTCTCTATCGAGCACTTCTTCATCTTCACCGACGGTCTCACCAGTTCTTCTGGAGGCTGTTCGGTCGATGAAGCCGATTAATTAAACACTCAGCGTATCTCTCCTTAAGGGGGATACGAAAAGCGATTGAGTGCTTTATCAAACAGTCGCTCCTACACCATCACCATAGCATGGGTCCTTCATTGCTTCACAATTCCGAGGCAATGAGAAGCCAGACCTCCTGTTCAAGGTGGGAACTATGGAAGAGCGAGTGTTACGAGCGACAAATCGCCTTTGATGAATTTTTCGCAATAGTTCGTCACGAGACTCTTTGATCAGTTGGCGGCGAAAATGGAAAAATGGAGATATGGGTAGATGGCTGCGTTCTGTTCTCTCGCAGGTATCGGAGATTTGACCATAGTTCAAAAGATTGAACGTGGGACGTGGATTTCATTCGAACCATGTGTCGCCTGATATCTAATCACTGCTTGCCCGAATACACATACGTTTCGGATGGGGCTTACGGAAAGCTTAATCTCTGTGTCATGCGGCGTACTATCAGGAGTCGAGCATCGTGAGAACTTGGTCAAGGTTGGCTGAAACTCTTCAGGTCCGAGGAAAACAGGATAAAACCAATTAGGGAAGTGCAGCGGGCAGAGTTGAAGTATATGAACCTTATCTATCAGTTTTTAGAAAGAGATTGATGTTAGAATTTGAATATTTGTGTTTCCTCTCTGTTCATCGCATTCTCCCCCTAACAATGTCCTCTTCTTTTTCGTTGTTTCCCGTCTTTTCTTTTTGTTTTGTCTTCAATTGCAGATCAGTACCGAAAGTCCATCATCAAAACAAATCAACAACATCGTGATTAATAATTTTAATACCCTAAACCCCCTCCTTTTCCTCATTGTGTATTTGTAATCCCTAACCTCAGAGTCTGGCCGCGTGTACGTCAGTTGCCAAACAAAACTCTAGTTATAAGAAGATTAGCAGAAATTGTAAAACGAATTGTAAAAAAAAATCCAGCTCCGTAACGCCAAATGGCAAATGAGCCTTCCAAATAAACGCAAGATTAAAAACAAAAAAAAGAGCGACGGATTCCGCAAAGCTAGGGTCTGGTTAGAATGGGTTTGGAGGGACCACTGGCGCGTGCTGCATGATTGAGTGTTTGGTTTAACTAGCTCCAATTATAAAAATTATAATCGCATAATATACGGTCAATATGTGGTACGGAAGCAGAAGTACCTGAGAAACAATCCCAAAAGTTTTTGGTTATTCGCCAACGACAAGCGGAAAGAGTCCGACTTACCATCAAAGCATGTGGTATTTGGAAGAGAGGAAGTGGTGACGACAAATGAGAGTATTTACGGCTTTATTTGCCAAACAATTTGCCAGTGCGTTCTCCAGCGCAATTATCAATCCCTGATGATATTCCTTGTGCATTAAGGGATATTGACGGTAGTAGCCATGTTTTTCAACATTCGCTTGAATTTGTTAATGACCAGGACATTCTAAACGCTATTAACAACAAGTTGAAACACTCGGCACCAAGGACCAGATGGAATTCCTCCAAACGTTCTTCTTGTTAAATGCTCTTCGGGCTATCTGCGGACCGCTAAGATCGATCATCACCACAATTCTTTCCCAAGGTAGCTTTTCCAGTGCTGGAAGGAAATCCATCATGTTCCCTTTCAAGAAGGGGAACAAACGGGATATTCGAACTACCAAGTAAGTTACACCTCTCTCAGTACAGGATCTAGTATTTGAAATTTTACTGGCCAACGAACTGTTTTCGGCCTGCAAAATGCCCACATCTCTACCCGACCAACGCAGGACTCGGCCTCTCAGACAGCAGAACTGTAGACTACAACAACATCAGACTGATTACGCTGCTTTGAGCCCATTAAGAGCGATGTGCCAGGCTTTTCTAATTTGTGTTATGACACAATCCACGCACTTCTATAGGGACCAAAATTTCAAACTTGAAAAATTAGGATCCAATATTTATGAGACACGAAAAATACATATTGAATTACAAGATTGTTTTAGCCAGCCAATTAAGTAGCAGACTTTTAGTGAATGAAAAGGCTCCCTAATCAAATTTCTTGTGATGTGCTCCATCGGCACCAATTTCAATTGCAAATGTATTTGATGAATACGTAATTAAATACAGTTCTTAAAGACCTTTTTGAGTGCACATTGTATTGCTTCGAAAATTTTAGTTTTCAATGTGAAATATTTGTACTTTTGAAAAATCGGTGACATTGAAATGGTGTCGCGTCACGAAAATAGTCAATATAATTTATACTATACAATTAGTATAAACATTGGAAAAATAATATTTCGGATTTTCTTAGCACTCGCTGAGTCAAAAGCTTTCTTTTCGTATATTAAAAGATCCAAAATCGGAGCATTTCTTGTGAAGTTACACTCACGTACAAATATATAAGGGTGTCCGTTAACCCGAATCTCAATGTGCTTCTGAAATAAAAGGATAAAAGTCTTTCGATTTATTAAAACAGAATCACAATGCCTCTAGGAAATTGAGAAAAAGTTTCTTTTAAGTAAATTAGGGCTTGTACATCGAATAGCGTAACAAAATTGGGGGTGCGACAAGACATCATTTGTAGTAACTGTCCATACATAAAATCTGTATGCTAAGTTTTTTTAGTCATGTTTTAAAACTGAATCAACAATTTTGAGAAAAATAAAACTATCGAGTATCAAGCTTCTTCTAAATCGGAGATAAATTCTTAAAAAAGTTGATATGTTCAAACAAACAATTTTATTATTTTATAGTTTTGGCGGAATTACACCAGCTAATTGGATAGCATAACTGGAGAGGGATTGATTTTGGTAGAAATTATTTTCCAATTTGCTTAACGAACTTTACGATTTGAAGACAATCTGACTTTCAATTGACGAAACAGTTCCACAAAATAATACAACAAAAAAAACAAGTGAGTTAAATTTTCACCTAAATACCAACTAGGCTGCAACAAATACAATATGAAACTTCCGAGGATGCGTGATGACATAGAAGTCGATGTTTGGGTATATTTTTTATTGTAAAAAATAAAAAAACTTGGAGAAAACCCAAGTGTTGCAAATCACCCCGTCTTGATTTGGCAGTACTGCAGTTGTATAAGATAGAGATGGTAACGCTCATTAGAGGCTAATTCAGGACGCTATATGGGGATATGGAGCACATCCTTACTTAATACTTTCAATGGAGAAAAAGGTGTTGGAGATTCAGGACTCTCAGCATCAAGAGAGGGTGCATATTCCAAGCAAGCGATAGCTTGAGTCCTCTATTGTTTTGCCTTGCCATGAATCCCTCTCTTAACTAGCGCTCAACCAACACAACTATGGCTATCATTTGAAGAGTGGGGAAAGAAGTATAAACGTTCATTACCCACACCTTTTCATAGACGAGATTTGAGAATGTTTGCGGAATCTGTGGAGAAGCTGCTGCCAATTTCTGCGGCCTTCTTGTAACGGTATTCAACAGCGACATCCAGATGGAATTTTGGTATCGATAAATGTCGATCCGGCTAAGACCATCTACACCGGAGACACCTTTCGTGGATACCGACAGTTTCCACGTCAACGAACAGAAAAAGATTCGAAACATGGATGAAGGCGAAACGTACAAATTCCCTTTTGAGTTTCCCTGAAACTGAAAGGGAATCCACCATACGATGATCAAGAAAAGAGCTTTATCATGTCCAACGGGTATTTTGAAGAATCTCTTGTCGGTCGGCTTATGCAGTGAAAGCGATAAAGCACTTTTGCCGGGCCCTTTGTTGACATAAAAAAGTTACGAGGTGGTGAAGTAGAATAAGACTGACTTGGAGGCGTTAGAACAAGCAGTACAGTGCCGTTCATTCTAAGCATCGTACGTGCGCCATCCGAAATCGTCAATTGAGAGAGTCACTTCTGCCACGTACAGTAAGAAGGAGAGGCGTCACCGATTTACAGCGAAGATACCTAGTGGAAAGCTAGGAACTACGGATTCAGTGCCCTGCACCACGCCAGCGCAGGAGGACTGATCGGCTGGTGGCGACATCAAATCTTTCGACGAGATGATCGCATCGTGGGAGCAGGAGTTGCATGCGACAAACCCCCCATGAACTCTTCTCAGAAACAGAAAGATTCATGGTAGCCATCCAGGACCGGGTAAATGCGACGATGAACTATCGGCACTATATATTGCACGAAAACGTGGAGGACCGCTGGAGGAAGCGGTCAGTAAGAGATTCGATCAGTAAGAGAGACGATCGAGCATATCGTGTCCGGGTGTTCAGCCTTAGCTGATTCGGCTCTATTCTCCGGTCGTCATCATCAATCGCAACGAAGTAGCCAAGATTGTGCACTAACAGCTTGCTTAAGACACACAAACTTGATTTAACAGTTTGTAATCGCCTACTACAAATAACCATGTGTGCCTGTCCCGGTTCTGGAAGAAATGGTTTCTTGTGAAGCTGTACTGATCGGATCGCGAGATCATTATATATGTCCTCATTCATTGCCAAAAGATAACGAAATTACCACGACTTAGCGGAGGAGTTGAACCATATATTGGCACCTGGAGGATGTGCGTATAATTCCGGTTGTTATCTTCAGCAACCGGAATAGTCCTGAAATCTCTTCTGAGATCCTTAGAAGAGCTGGAACTATCCCAATTCATAACCTCCATGGCATCCAAAGACAGTGGTTCTTGGAACTTGCAGTATTACAAGAAGGTTCCTAAATCACCATAACTAATACATCGATTACGAGCATTTATTATAGGGATTTTAAATCAATGACAGCGAATGAGAGATCCACAGAGGCCCTAATCACCTTTGGCATTCAGATTGCCCGGGTAGGTGAAAATTCCCAGCACGCTTGCCGAGGAAGTGCCAAAACTCTATAATAATAGAAATATCGAAAACAAAAGTGTATAACTGAGAGGTGGCTCCCCCATAACAAAAAGGCTTGGGGCTCTCCTTAGCCATGCGGTAAGACCAGCATGACTAAGCTCAAGAACGACCATGCTGAGGGGTGGCTGGGTTCTGATTCCAGTGCCGGTCTAGGCAATTTTCAGATTGGAAGTATCTCTCAGCATCCTGGGCATAAGAAATATCATCGTGCTAACTCAATGATATGCAGAATGCAAAAATGGTAACTCTGACTTGGGAAACCCTTCGCAGTTAATAACTGTGGGAAGTGCTTAATGAACACTAAGCTTTGCAGTCAGCTCTCTGTCCTAGTGAGGGGATGTAATGCCAATAAGAAGAAGAAGGACCAAGGTTGTAGAATGCACTTAACACTGTTAATAGAAAGTGGATGACTTAGTAGAAGATAGTACATTGTTATCATGAGACAGTAATAATATATAAGTAACAGAATTTTGCTATCACAAGACAATTTGTTCTGTGTGATGGTAATTTATAATATTCTTGAATAACATAAAAATAACAAAAACCTGATATAACCAGGAAAATTTGTTATTATGTTTAAATTTTTTTATTTCACCCTCTACCAGAGAAAGAGCGGCAGGTGAACGAGACTAAACAACAAAATAGAACTAAAAGGCATCTGAGGAAAAAAACTCCACCAGCGTATGAAACAGAGAGTAATTTCGCCATTGATGACTCATTACCTCACTTAGAAATTGACTTCGTACTAACGCAAATAGAGATACAAGTAGACCTCCTTTCTCTGCAACAATCTAGTTGTTGTTTCAGGTTCTTGGTCCTGCATTTCCGGAGTGTGGCAAAGAATGGATGCAATGGGAATCAAGAAAGCTTCCCACTCGAAAAAATGCTTGACCAAAACGAGAGTCGAATTCGCCATTTTTGGATTGGCAATCCTACGACTATATTGCGACAATCCTGGCTATATTGCTAAGGCTGAAATTCGTATCTGAAATTACAATCATGTAATAGAAACTAATCAACTATTCTTGCTCTAATACTATTGCTTAATTTTCTGCGTTATCCCCCTCATTTCATTTATTTAGTTTACATCTAAACAGATAACACTGAATCAACAATTTGACACCACAATACACGCCGGTTCGAGGCCGCATCTCCATCCTCGCGGATACTTCCCACGCTCGCCATGAAGTCGTTTTGCACCTGGTCTCGCCCATCTTCTTCTGCCGGATCGGAAGCGAACACCATCTTTGCAGGGTTGCTGTCCGGCATTCTTGCAACATGTCCTATCCACCGTAACCCTTCCGACTTTAGCTACCTTCTGGATGCTGGGTTTCCGTTGGGCTTTTCGGGCAAGCTCATGGTTCATTTTCGCCGCCACACACCGTCTTCTTGCACACCATAAAGATGGTCCCTCGCTTCCGTCTCCCTCGAATACTCCGAGTGCTTGCAAGTCCTCCTCGACAGATTTACTTTATTCTCATGCGTACAACAAATGTGCTATACTGAGACTCTTACTATTATACCAGCCTCATAGCACTTAAGAAGTCCAAGTATCTTTGAGCAATCGAGGGACGCATCAATCAAAATTTTGAGCTGATAGCACAGGATGTGACACCTCAGAAAACTGTTCTTCTTATTCAGACTAAGCATTTCGAACTTGTTCTTGCAGTCAAAGCTTTCTCAGAGCTTTTCCACGGCTTTTGCGTAACGCTTTTTATCAGTTGAGTTTTCATCACTGCTTCTTTAAAAGTGCGTCATTAACAGCAGAAGTTGAAGTGTATTGCTCCGCACATCGCACTCCTTGTAGAATTGGATCTAAATATTTCCATTTTCTTCTCACTTTGATCTTCTATTTGATTCGATTTCCCAAGGTCATCATCATTCCAAAGCTCTAAATGATCCGGATCATCGGCCTCTTCCTGTGAATCTCCGTCATCCATCAGGACCAAACAAGCATCGTATTCATTCAAAAGCTTCTTGTTGCACAAGTTTAAGTCGATTGACTGTTGCAATCATAAGTTGCTGGCATTATCGGTAGTCACCGACAAGATTCTCCATTACATCAATACCATATATATGGGTGTAGAATTCTCATTATTTCGCTCAGTTGGTAAATTTTGCAGCAGTATGATAAACATGCATTTTACTATCAACGCAAGGGTTCCAGATTGTGCAGTTATTCTTGACATACTCGATCTTCTAGAGATGAATTCCCTTTCGAATTCGGGTTGCCAAATCGATCTTGGAGATAAACATACCGTCGATGTCAGAGATAATGTGTTTTTTAATCTGAGAGCTTACTTGATGGAGGACATGCTTCATTTACTCAGGGTTCATAATCATCTTGATGTTTTGAGATCATCCTCAAATTGGTCTTATGATTCGTTGAAAACAGGATAGCGAAGCAGGTTGAACGGAAGTCCCATTTATCGGTGAGAAGTCTCCACTAATGACGAAGTTAATTGTACATGAATCGATTCAGACTTCAACATTTGGATTTTTTTTAGCTGGTTCACTGTTGATTTCATCATCTTCGTTATGGCAACAAATCCAAATTTTCGCGCTACTTCTTTATTGCATACTTCTTCTAGAGTCGATAATAACTATACTTACACGTAAATCAAAGGTTATTTTTCTCATCACTTTACTTTTGGGTAGCCTCCTTTCGTCAAAAGATTTACTTTGAATAATTCCTCATCCGCGACTGTCTGTTTTCTGAATCATTCTCTGGTAGACGAATACGACATTTACTTAGTTATAAATCTTTGTTATCCTTTGATTTGCTGAAAATATGAGATGTTAATGCTTGATTCACATCCTAAAATTCTAATCACTTTCCTCTAGTAATTTCAAAATAATTTGAAAAAATAGTTGACTATAATCTTTAGAGATAATATTCAACCCAGGACTCAAAAGCAAACAAGGTACCGTGTTTCAAATTTTCGACGTTTTTATATACGTTCCAGTGAAATGCAATTAGGCACAGAATCTCTTAAATCCAATTAAATAGTACGGCGGGTAGAAAGATTTAAAAAATATTTTAATTGGTTATGTATTATACTAAAAAATATTTCTAAATGCACACCTTTTTAATCAATGCCTTTGAAGTAACGCAACGTATATTCCGGTAACGGTCGGTACAATTTCATCTGATTGTGCACCAAATTGGTACCATCAACTAAACTGCAGCAGTCACGGTATACGAAAACGAGGTAGGCTCGTTTAGAAGAATGGACGCATCAGATGTGACGCATATTTTATCGCCACATATTTGGGTACAAAGTGAGGATCATCTCAATTGGATGATTAAACTCAAAATTAAACTTTGGGGTAAAAGTGACAGTTCAATAATTATCGAATAACCCCCTGCTGGATGAGCAGATGGATTACTTTTGACAGATATCAAGATCGTTCTTGATCGATGTCTTATTGGAATTGCTGGGTAGCACGCAGCCATTCTTATGGCCGAATGATTTTTAAATTTTCGAATTATCAGTTTTAAGTGGAATTAAATTTGATTCGGGAAATGAGACAGATTCCTGGGCATGCTGCGACCGTGGAAGCTTCGTCTCGGTCCAGCCTGTGCGAAGATAGCAGTGACGTCAATCATGTTGACATTCCAAGACTGAATGTTTACCTGCGTGATGGAAGCCTGCCTTGTTTTTTTAATATGCCGTGTGCAGAAGCGTGCAATTTACTTGACTTTTGTTTGTTCTTTTCCTAACGCTTCGTTCCATTAAGGTGATTTCAGCTCTATGCTGTTGAGCCCATGAGATGGATCGCGCCTTGGGCTGGCAACATGAGGCGCATAACGCAACTGAACGGCAGGCAAGCTGCAATTTTAGAAACGCATCGCCTACTTCGTTCGTAACGAGAAGGCTTAAAAACGCGTCCTCATGCACCACCAACCTAAAGCATCGTGCACGGTAACTCTGCTCCTCGAGCATTGTCGCATGTTTGCATGTCCGTAGGGGACAGCCGGTCTTATAAGCGTCTTTTGCATGACACATTTCCGGTGCAGTGGCATGAATCTTTTCGTGCAGTTTCTTCTGGAACCGGCATCAATGAGCCTGACTTACAGATGATGCGCCTTCGTATTTTACGCGACTAACGTTGTTGTCAGTCACCGTTAGAAAGGATCAGGAGGTAGACGAATTCCCTCGACCACCACCTCGAAGGGGTATCCCCGTCTCATCGTAACACTGCTTCCCAGGCGGGCCCTGTCGCGCTCGGTTCCGCCTACAAGCATGTACTTTGTCTTTTGACGCATTCACCACCAGTCCAACTTTTTGTTGCTTCTTCACGTTTTCAGGCGGGTGTACGGTTCTGCCACCGTTGCAAATGTTCTCGGCCGACAATGTACATGCGTCATCCGCGAAACAAATAAATTGACTGGATCTGTTGAAAAATCGTACCCCTGGCTGTTACAACCGGCTCTCCGCATGACACGTTGCCAAATACCTCATTGTTACTGTTGAACACTGAAGTCTCGTTTTACATAAAGAAATTCAAAAAATACCTGTAGATTAATTCTAAACTAAAACTTCCATGGCTTTGCTTCATCCAATCATGGTTTAAGCACGGTTGGTATTCATAAAATGCTCTCAATCAACCTGAACTTTCAAAGTTTTTAAATACCACCTGAATTTTCTTTGATCTTTGTGGATCTTTTTCGTGGAGTTAGATTACATTCATTGACCCCTTAAAGGTCTTAATCGACTCAAAACCCACTCGTGTAAAAAAAAGAACTGGGTGTACCAAACAGAATCAATGATTCTATTGCACACGGATTTCAGAAAGGTTAATGACATCAACCTGGTTTTCCTTGAAAGTTTTATTATACGCTTGTAGTAAAAAAGAATAATTTCACCGGAGAGTAAAGCTCAAGGAGTTATCTTGTTATTGGCATTACATCATCGACCAAGACATTGCCGCCCTCGAAGCTTGGTGTTCTCTTAAGCACTTCCTGAAGTTTGCGAGATTTTCTAAAACTATCTTACCATTATCTTTGCATTTGTAGCTACTCATCAGGGCTAACACGATGATACATTCAACACTTAGGGAAGTCGAGAGGAATTTTCAACCCCAAATCCAATTTTTCCTAGACCGGATGAGATTCGAACCCCAGCATGGTCTTGCTTTGAAGCCGCACATCATAATGCGCAAGCATAGCTCATCACTTTTGCAAGAAAAAGTCTACTTTGAAGAAACCTATGCCAACTCAATAATACGAAGTTACTGACCAGCAAATATGCAACTAAATTCAAATCATGTACCTATTTGGAAATCTGTAACAAAAGTGTAAAAAATGTAAGTAATGGTTATCGTAAACTCAAAAAGAATTACAATCACTGAAGCAATAGGGATCTAAAATTCTGCCAATTTATTGGTGAAGTAAAAGAACACTTTTCAAATATTTAGGAAATTCTTGCATATTCACTTACCGCCAATAACAGGTTCGATTTGTTGATGTACAACACCACCGAAGGGTAGAAGTGCTTCTTCTGGTAGTAGGCGCATTTCCGATCACTAGGCCAGTGATCCGGCATAAGGCTGATGACCGATATTCCTGAGAACACGCTTATCTTAACTACGCAATCATCCGAGCCAGCTGGCTGATGCTTACGAAGAAAATGTTAATTTTGGATGACCTTCGTTTATGGCGAATTTTGAGACCACTTCTCTTGTTGTTGTTACTGCTGCAATCAGCTTTTCACTCTGCAATCCTGGGAAGTGTTCCAGAAACTTCACTGAGGATGCTGATCGATATTTTCCACTCGTTTAGTAGAGGGGCTGAAATTGATGAATTGTGGTCTCAACTGGCGTTTTAAATACATTCCCAATCATGATTTTTCTGTTTTCGAATGTTGAAATTCATAAAATTTCAATAATCAGGTAGAAACATACGAAGTTCTAATTCCACGTACACAGTGAGAAACACTGAATCCAATATATTTATCAAAATTTTGACGTAAAAATGACAGTTTGTTCGAGGGGAAAAAAAATGAAAAAAATTTGGTACAAAATTAACGCTTGCGCAAAAGGGCCTCTTCAACATGACTACACTCAGAAAAAATAAAGATATTCTTCCGTATTTTTTTTTTAATTTTCTTCCCGTGTCACACTCACCCGAATAAAAAATACAGTAGAATTTCTATAAAATTTATTGTAACACTACTATTAATAACATTAAATTAGCAATCGGTTATATTATAAAATGAGGCCATAGAAATACATTAGAATGCATTGATATGAATGCATTTACTCAAATCAAATGAAGTTTTCACCAATAGAATGTACGGGTTACAGTTAAGTATCATAACTATGCAAAATCTGAGATTTTCCACATACATTTTTTCGTCACACAATAGGAGTGTATGGTTAATCTATTGTTGAAATATCAAACAAAACATTCCAAAATACAATGGAATGCATTATATTTGTATAAATAAAACAATACGATTTTTTGATTTCCTCAGTGGTAACAGCTTTACTTATTCATGACAATGCAATGTTAAAGCGAAAAAATGCATATTTGGCGCTATAGAGGCAAAAATTGTTATATAGTTTATATGCAATGTAAAAGAAACGTTTCAAAAGTTATCAATGTATAGATCTTATGTACGAAACGTTTAAAAACAATTACAAGTAATTACATTAGAGATATATGTTGATGTATTAGCATCCCTCAGTGTTGATACAATCTGTGCAAACCATCAAGAAAACAATATATCCTATTGTATACTATGCATTAACTGTAAATGGTAGTGTTTACACTATTGAACCCAATAGTACATTTTTATCCAGGTGCGCTGGATTCGCCTACAAAGATGCGCTAAACAACGCATCAACTAGGTTTGACAGATAAAACTTCGGAAGAAAATTCAGTTCAAGGAATTGACTTCGAATTCTAAATTAGTGCTATAGACAATAACTATGAGGTTTCTAAAACCACAAAGATTACCAGTGGTAAGCGAGTATCCGGCTTTTCCCACGAGTCCAGGCTAATGGCGGCTTGCTGCAATATAAACATCAAATCGTCAGTCACTGTACTATTTGACTACTAAGCTGGAGGAAAGCTCACCTGGCGTTTCTGTAGGTGAGGGAAGGGAAAAAGGCTTCTTTCAACTGTGAGTTTTCCTCCGAAGCTAGTGTCAAAAGTACAGTGACTGATTGATGTTTATATCACACCGACAAACCACCATTACCAAGCTGTGAAGAAAATAGAAGAGAGCCTGAATAAGAGAAACGCGAATAGAAAAAGTAATGGCTCTGCCAACACCTGCACTTCAATCTTCTTTCATCAAAGAACAACACATGAAAAGTGAAGAAATGGTTTATGTGGATAAAATCTCACAATCCGCTATTCTTTGTGTCCACATCACGCAGCGTAATAGAATCCAATAAACCATATGATTTCGTTTCATAATCTGTGACTAACATATATTGTTGCAAACTAATGAAAAATACATTCAATTTTTGTTTGTTATTTAAACATTGGCATAAAATCTAATTCTGGCCGTTTTCAGTATTTGAGGCTTCAACATTTTTGGCTGCTGCTTGACAGCAGGTCTCCTGCTCGATTGGCACCTTGTTTTGACGGTACTTCCGTTGGCGGGCACATACCCCTATCCGCGTTTCTCTTATTGAATATCTAGTGGGAAAGCTGGATACTCCATTTCCATTTTACAGTGACGTAGACGCACGATTCTTTTGACAGGCACTGATCCTGTTGTTTACAGACGACTTTATTTTTTATTTCCAGATGCTTCTATCATTCTTTTGGATTTTCTGATTCGATAATTACCTAAACTTATCGATAATTACCAATCTTCAATCTGGAATGTACAGAAATGTCTTCAACATCGTGAAATATGCAGGATTTGATTTGGGTTCCGTCGTCGCGTTAATCGAGGTGTTAATAAACAAATAGCCTTGGTGGAATGCTCCAATCTAAGCGAAACAGATTGAGGAAGCTACGCAGAGCAGTGCATCGCTAACAAAACTGACGGGAACGGTGAGTTTCCTCCATGATTCCAATTCTCCTGCAAATCTGCCGGTGAAGGTTAATGCGCAAAGTCCAATAACTGCCAATAGAGTTTCCATTACTTTATTGTGTTGGAAAACTTCTTGAACCGCTATTCATATTAGTTCATAAAGTTTTGTTTATCTGTATTAAACCACTGTTTTCACGATTTCTTCATCAAAGTCTACGGTTTCTTCCTCAACTCTAGTACAACTGAATCTGCTGTTATGCTATTCTAATGCGCTCTTCCGTGAAGTCGAGAAGCGTACCATGCTATTCTAATGCGCTCTTCTGTGAAGTCGAGAAGCGCACTCGCATCAGGTGGACTCCGCGCCGTAGATTTTTCCGAAAGCTTTCGACACCGTGCGTCTCACCTGTATGCCGTTGCAAAGTTACGCCACTTGGGTTTCCCTGAATGGATAGTGCAGATTGGATAATGTCATGCCCTGACTGGCAGAGAAAGGCTTTCAAATTTGTGTTGATACCTCACTGGTCTAGTTGATACCTCAGCATTACCTCAGGTGTACTGAGGCAAGGCGTGCTGGGACCTTTACTGTTTATCCTGTATCAATGACTTGGACAAATAACTGCCTTAACTCCAAAGTTTGCAAAGCTAAAGCTCTATTACTTGTTGACGACTCAAAATTTTCAGAGTAATACACTCTTGCTGGATTGTGTTGCTCTTCAAACTGATATTGACGTACTCCATGGGTGGTGCGATGAAAATCGGAATGAGCGCATGAATTTTCGAAATGTAAAATCATCACCTTGCGAAATCATATCCCCCAATAATGTACAGCTTAGAGGCCTTGGATAAAGAGAAACGCGGATAAGGAAATGAAGCTCTATAACACTGCAGCCAATCTACATTCATGGCTCAAAGAACAACACATACGAAAAGGAAGAAATGATCTTATCCTGGTAAAATTTTTACATATCGCTATTTAATGTGTTCACATCACATGACAATCAGATCCAAATGTAAATGACAATCTGGTAAAAAACAAGTGCATTTACATAATCGCTATTCATTGATGTTGCAAAACTCAGATCAACATTAAAATGCATTGCATAAAATTGGTTCATTCATCAAATGGTGTTGCAAATTGATAAATCAACGAATTTAGCCGATTTAATTTCAATGTTTGATTGCCTGATCATTTTGGCTGCTTGACAGGATCTCTTGCTCGATTAGCTGCTGTTTGTTTGAGCCAAGCATCTTTGGCCGATGCTTGACGTGTCTGATTGGCGGCACGATGTCAATCCTTGGTCACCGTTTCTTCTTATCAAAATTTCTATGTACAAGCTATCCATTTTTCTATTAACCGATGCTGCATTTCTAGTACCGAAGCATTTTTCGCCAGTCTTCGTGCTATGTTTCAATCTAGGCATTTCTATGGGCGTTACACATGGACTCAGAGTGCGGTTCAACGAACATATTTCTGGAGGTGTAAGGCAATAAAGGTAGCCTCACACCTCGGGAATTTGGTCCTGGATTTTTTCTTCATGTATTTTTACATATATATTTTCAAGCCATTTTGACACGGAAAAATCAAAATCCGGCCCCCTTTAAAATACACACGGGGACCAAATTCCCGTGAAAAATTTTCCCGGTGTAAGGCAGCCTTAATTCGGCGAAAACATTCGCAGTTTTTGTATGTTAAATTCATGAGAATACAGCTCATTTCACCGATGTTTACACCTTGAAAGCTTCCTGTATCTGTGCACTTATGAGGAGTATTTGTAGAATATACTTACCCTTGTTGGACGCCGTAACCATTATTCCGTGAGACCGCATTGAACGAGGTTCAAAAGCAGTTCATCCTGTTTTTACGCACTTCGGCACCTACCGTGGAACGACGATCCAATGCACTTACCTGACCTGAGAGCCCGATGTCAAAGCTAATTAACCTGGAGATTCTCTCAACTAGGGAACGACTAACCTTCAAAAGACTTTGTAGCCGTGGCTTATGACATCATCGGCAGTAACATAGACTGTCCGGGACTTGCTAAATGGATGTACAGTTGAGCATACCCCTAAGCCATAGCCTGCGTCACGCTGGATTTTCTTCTCGCTGTCCCAACCCACACCGAACAAACGTACCGGATACAATAATCCCTTTAGCTCCTGCCAGTTTTAGAGCTTTTAATAATGTTTGTAATACCTGTTTGATTTTTATTGTGTCCAAGTATTGTTTCAAATCTAGAATAAGGAACTTAGAATAAGAGTAGTCTGGGTAACGATCCAGTCAATCGAAGGCGAATAAACAATTAATTAATAATTAATCAAAAAGTCCGATACGTAAACAACAGGACCAGTATACCAATCAAAATGGTAAGATTGAGTTTGCCGCTGCGCAATGACGTTTGGCAGCGCAGGTATCGTACCTTGACGCTTTGTCTGGTCGCTACTAAACGCGCTTTTCTCTCTTGTCGGCGTAGAACCAACTTAGGAATTCCGAAGTACGGGAACTTCCGGAACCGAACTTTCTTCCGAAGTTTTATCTGTCAAAACCTTCAATTGATGGGTTGTTGATGCGCATCTTAAGCGAGTCCAGCGCACCGCTTCCGAAGTTAGGAGAGATTGCCTGTATTTGGAGAAAAATCCAACTTCGGTATAAAAGGCGGTATAACTTTGTTCCGGATAGACAATACTATATTTTGTACGAAAAGCGCGTAAATAGTCTATAGGGATGCCAGATTTGAAGACATTTTATTTATTGCGGTTCAACGAACATGTTCTTAATAACGGCGAATGACATTCGCAGTTTTTTGTATGTTATTCATGAATGCAAGCTCATTTCACCGATGTTTACACCTTTGGAAAGCTCTGGTACTGTGCACTAATGTGGCGGGGAGTATTTTAGAATATGCTGCCCCTATTTGGACGCCGTACCACTTACGACCCAAGTGATTCGTAGTAGCGTGAACGAGTTCAAAAGCCAGTTCATCCTGTTTTGCACTTCGGCACCTACCGTGGAACGATCGAAATGCACGCCTGACTATAGAGGCCAGATGTCAGCTAATTAACCTGGGTTCTCTCAACTAGACAGCTCGCCTTCAAAAGACTTGTTGGTGTATGACATCATCAGCAGTAACATAGACTGTCCGGACTCTGCTTCGTGGATGTACGGTTGGAGCATACCTAGCCATAGCCTGCAAAGTCAAATACGCTGATTTTTTCCTCGCTATCCCCAGCCACCAGACAAACGTGTACGGGATACAATAATCCCTTTAGCTCCTGCCTTTGGAAACAGCCAATGTTTGTAATTTGTTTGGATTTTAATGTGTCCAAGTATGTGTTTCGTCTAGAATAAGGAACTTGGGGCATAAGGCTAGTCTGCCACAGATCCAATCAGGGGCAGACGAATCAAACAATTAGGTATTAATTAATCAAAAAGTCGAAAACGTAAACAACGGGATGAGTACCTGATCAAAATAGTGAGGGTGGGTTTGCTGCGCGCAATGTAACGTTTGCGGCAGCGCAGTATCATTACCTTGACGCTTTTATCGGTCGCTACTAAACGCGCTTATATATTGTCGGCGTAAAGACCAACTTAGAATTCGTAAGTCGGAACTTCCGAATTGGAACTTTCTTCAAAAGTTTTATCTATCAAACTGATTGATGGGTTGTTGATGCGCATCTTCGGCCGAGTCCAGCACACTTTTCTTTCCGAAGTTAGGAAGGTTACCTGTGTTGGAGAAAAATCCAACTTCGGTATAAAAGGCGGTAGTAACTTTGTTCCGGATAGACAATGCTATATTTTGTACGAAAAGCGCGTAAATAGTCTTACAGGGATGCCAGATTTGAAGACATGTCTTCAATTTAGAAGACATTTGAATCTCTGTGAAGACATTTATTTTATGAAGACATTTTGAAGACTTTTTAAAACATTTGAAGACTTGCTCTTCTTATTTTAAAGGTACTCTGAAGACAAATCAATGTTTTCAAGCCAGCGAATAGAAAATATGGTTGTTGACTAACTTATAAATTTGTGACGTCTATCCAGTTTTCCAGCGACGTGAAGCCGCCAGCTTGCCTGCGGATCAGTCTCTGATTTGACGTTTCTGGGAGGGTCGCTGCACCCACCGCTCGAGCATTTTGACTAATGCTGCGCCATAAGAAGTTGTACTCAGTGAAGTCAAGCGCTTCTTATGTACCACATTGATCAAAATGCTCGAATAATGAGTGCAGTTGACTTCAGAACATATCAAATCGAGAGACCTTTCACGAAGGCAAGCTGGCAACCATCACCGCTCGCGGATAACTAGATATGCAGATCATACGAATCATAATTCAAAAGTTATACATAATAGACTAATATCTCGGGCTTAAAATTTCAAACGTAAAAAACACATTTTACACTAGCCAGTTGGATAAGGTTGACAACTGCAACACATTTTAGTTATGGGTAACAGTTAAAAAAATCCCGATGGCAGCATTCGTTTAAATTTTCCTTGGTAGCGGTGGCATTTTCGACGTGTCTTTGCTAAAAAGGATTTCAATTCATTGTATCAGAACTCAATGACCGATCTAATTTATTTCAAACAGCAAAATAATTCATAGAATTTTACTATGAGTTAAGTTGAACTAGAACTACTTTTTTTAAATTTATTTATAATTCATCTGATTCTTTCCATTGTTCCCAGAATACCCGTCAAGAAAATGAATAAATTTTGAAGAACTCGATGAATTTTCCGTGGATTTTTGAAATAAAACTTCATTGGAAAATTCGTTTTTAGAGCAAATGTTCGTGTCAAATAAGGAGAATCTGGGTCCCTAAGCCCTACCTCACGTTTATGTTCTACATAACGATATAGTGCATCAGTCAGGAATACTGGAACCGAAGTTATAAAAATTCTAGTAAAAGGCTCTAAATTAAATTTCAAATTAAAACAATGTTCCTTTTTGATTTTTAAATCAAATGAAAAACTGGCGCGTTCTGGATGATTTTAACTTCATCATTTAGGGACTAATCGTGTAAAATAAACAGAATTTCTCATTAATAGTCCGAAGAATTTCTTATAAAAAAGTCAAGAAAATTGAAATTGGAGTTTTTCAAATTATCTTGGAAATTTATAATAATTCCAGTATGGGTAATCAAAAGAATTCCCCAAAATTTTTAAGGGGAAATTTCATTTTAATTTCCTAACAAAATTAGCTTCTAAGTTCTTGCAGGAAAATCATCTGAACTTCTACAAAAATTCATGTTTCTTCTCACAAGAAATTGGTCTCAATTTTCGTGAGACTCTGGATTTGTATTTGAAAGTTAAGGGATGTCTCTTCGGATTTTGCATGTACTACATTTTAACAAAATTTTTCACAGGAAATTATTTTCATTTTCTCAGAACATTTTCTTTACTTTCCATAGAAAATTTGCATTACGAATAAATCGACAAGAAAATTGAAATTGTTCTGGAGTTAAATGGATATTTATCAGCATGGCTAACGGTAAATTATTTTCAGTTTGTTCAAGCAGAATATTCTGAAAAAAATCAGGGAATTTCCTAAAAAAATCATGCCAGAGTTTTTATTAAGGACTCTTGTAGAAAATTCAGGGTGAAATCGTTACAGTTCCATGTTGAATTCTTCCTTAAATTCCTTTTTATTTTTTTCACAGAAATATTTTTGGGCACTCTTCCAGTATTTTACCT